>NC_057800.1:266319982-266359694 GCF_018294505.1 Triticum aestivum
ATGTTCTCAGTGCTAAATATTCTCAAATATTCCATAAAAAACATATTTGAATTTCAGGGCATTTGGAGAACTTTTATTTCCGAGGTATTTTTATATTGCATGGATAATTCAAATAACAGACAGAAAAATACTATTTTTATTTTATTTAATATAAATAACAGAAAGTAAAAGGAGGGTACAGAAGGTTGTGCCTTCTAGTTTCATCCATATCATGCTCATCAGAAGAAATCCACTAACAAGGTTGATCAAGTCTTGTTAACGAACTCATTCCGAATAACATGGAACCGGAGAAATTTTGAATAACACTATGTTACCTCAACGGGGATATGCACATCCCCAATAATAAGAATACCATATTTCTTCTTGACAGTAGGAAGTGGAAATTGAAAACCTCCAAATATAATCGATTGAATTTTTCCAATAGAATTGATACTGTGAACTTAAGGTTGTTTCCTCCGGAAGTGTACCGTATGCTCATTACCATTAACATGAAAAGTGACATTGCCTTTGTTGCAATGAATAACAGCCCCTGCAGTATTCAAAAAGGGTCTTCCAAGAATAATGGACATACTATCGTTCTCGAGAATATCAAGAATAACGAATTCTGTTAAAATAGTAATGTTTGCAACCACAACAGGCACATCCTCACAAATACCGATAGGTATAGCAGTTGATTTATCAGCCATTTGTAAAGATATTTCAGTAGGTGTCAACTTATTGAAATCAAGTCTACAATATAAATAAGAGGCATAACACTAACACCGACTCCAAGATCACATAAAGCAGTTTTAACATAGTTTCTTTTAATGGAGCATGGTATAGTGTGTACTCCTAGATCTCCAAGTTTCTTTGGCATTCCACCCTTAAAAGTATAATTAGCAAGCATGGTGGAAATTTCAGCTTCCGGTATCTTTCTTTTCTTATAAAAATTTCTTTCATGTACTTAGCATAAGGATTCATTTTAAGCATATCAGTTAATCGCATACGCAAAAAGATAGGTCTAATCATTTCAGAAAAAGCGCTCACAATCCTCATCATCCTTTTTCTTGGATGGTTTGGGAGGAACAGGCATGGGTTTTTGAACCCATGGCTCTCTTTCATTTCCGTGTTTCCTAGCAACAAATTCTTCCTTATCCTAATGTTGATTCTTTGATTGTGGGTTATCAAGATCAACAACAGGTTCAATTTCTATATCATTATCATTGCTAGGTTGAGCATCATCATGAACATTATTGTTAACATTATCACTAGTTTCAGGTTCATTACCAGATTGTATTTCAGCATCAGAAATACAAATATCATTTGGATTCTCAGGTGTTTCAACAATAGGTTCACTAGAAGCATGAAAGTCCTATCATTTTTCTTTTTCTTACTTTTAGAAGGACTAGGTGCATCTATATTATTTCTCTGAGAATCTTGCTCAATTCTTAGGGTGGCCTTTAGGATACAGAGGTTCCTGAGTCATTCTACCTGTTCTAGTAGCCACTCTAACAGCAAAATCATTATTCTTACTATTCAATTCATTGAGCAAATCATTTTGAGCCTTAAGTACTTGTTCTACTTGAGTGGTAACCATAGAAGCATGTTTACTAATAAGTTTAAGTTCACCTTTGACATTAGCCATATAATCACCCAAGTGTTCAAGCATATTTGAATTGTATTTCAATTGTCTACCAAAATAAGCATTAAATCTTCTTGCTTCACCATAAAATTATCAAACTCATCTAAGCATTGGCTAGCAAACTAAGTAAGAGGGATTTCAGCTTTATCATATCTATAGAGAGAATTTACCTTTACTACCTGTGTCGGGTTATCAAGACCATGTGCTTCTTCAATAGGTAATGGATTAAGATCATATGTTTCTTTAATAGGCGGTAAATTAAGACCGTGTATTTCTTCAATAGGAGGTAAATTCTTAACATCTTCACCTTTAATACCTTTTTCTTTCATAGATTTCTTTGCCTCTTGCATATCTTCAGGACTAAGAAATAGAACACCTCTTTTCTTCGGAGTTGGTTTAGGAATAGGCTTAGAAGCTGGCTCAGGAAGTGTCCAATTATTCTCATTTGTCAACATATTATTCAATTGAATTTCAGCTTCATCCGGTGTTCTTTCCCTGAAAACAGAACCAACACAACTATCCAGGTAATCTCTGGAAGCATCGGTTAGTCCATTATAAAAGATATCAAGTATTTCATTTTTCTTGAGAGGATGATCAGGCAAAGCATTAAGTAACTTGATAAGCCTCTCCCAAGCTTGTGGAAGACTCTCTTCTTCAATTTGCACAAAGTTGTATATATCCCTTAAAGCAGCTTGTTTCTTGTGAGCAAGGAAATATTTAGCAAAGAAGTAATAAAGCATATACTGGGGACTACGCACACAACTAGGATCAAGAGAGTTTAACCATATCTTAGCATCACCCTTTAATGAGAATGGAAATATTTTAAGGATATAAAGGTAGCGAGATTTTTCATCATTAGTGAACACGGTGGCTATATCATTTAATTTAGTAAGATGTGCCACAACAGTTTCAGATTCATAGCCATGAAAAGGATCAGATTCAACCAAAGTAATTATATCAGGATCAACAGAGAATTCATAATCCTTATCAGTAACATAGATAGGTGAAGTAGCATAATCAGGGTCAGGTTTCATTCTAGCATTAAGAGATTGCTGCTTCCATTTAGCTAATAACCTCTTGAGCTCGTATCTATCTTTGCAAGCTAAAATAGCTAAAGCAGCTTCCTTTTCAAAAACATAACCCTCAAGAATAACATGTGATTCATATTTATTAAGGGGAGAGTCTCATCATCACTTTCATCAATGTTATCAGTTTCCATAATTTCATTCTCTCTAACCGTAGCAAGTTGTTCATCAAGAAATTCACCAAGTGGCATAGTAGTATCAAGCATAGAAGTAGTTTCATCATAAGTATCATGCATAGCGGAAGTGGCATCATCAATAACATGCGACATATCAGAACGAATAGTAGAAGCAGGTTTAGGTGTCGCAAGCTTACTCAAAACAGAAGGTGAATCAAGTGTAGAGCTAGATGGCAGTTCCTTACCTACCCTCGTAGTTGAGGGATAAATCTTGGTTTTTGGATCTCTCAATTGCTCATAATGATAAGCAGATATAAATCGCAAGTGACTCAAAGAATAGAGCTATGCTCCCCAGCAACGGCGAGAAAATAGTCTTGATAACCCACAAGTATAGGGGATCGCAACAATTTTCGAGGGTAGAGTATTCAACCCAAATTTATTGATTGGACAGAAGGGGAGCCAAAGAATATTCTCAAGTATTAGCAGCTGAGTTGTCAATTCAACCACACCTGGAAACTTAATATCTGCAGCAAAGTATTTAGTAGCAAAGTAATATGATAGTAGTGGTAACAGTAGCAAAGGTAATGTTTTTGGTATTTTGTAGTGATGATAGCAATAGCAACGGAAAAGTAAATAAGCGAAGAACAATATATGGAAAGCTTGTAGGCAATGGAACAGTGATGGAGAATTATGACGGATGCAGTTCATCATGTAACAGTCATAACCTAGGGTGACACAGAACTAGCTCCAATTCATCAATGTAATGTAGGCATGTATTCCGAATATAGTCATACGTGCTTATGGAAAATAACTTGCATTACATCTTTTGTCCAAACCTCCCATGGCAGCGGGGTCCTAATGGAAACTAAGTGATATTAAGGCCTCCTTTTAATAGAATACTGGAACAAAGCATTAGCACATAGTGAATACACGAACTCCTCAAACTACGGTCATCACCGGTAAGTATCCCGATTATTGTCACTTCAGGGTTAACCGATCATAACACATAATAGGTGACTGTAGACTTGCAAGATAGGATCAATAACTCTCATATATTGATGAAAACATAATAGGTTCAGATCTGAAATCATGGCACTCAGGCCCTAGTGACAAGCATTAAGCATAGCAAAGTCATAGCAACATCAATCTCAGAACATAGTGGATACTAGGGATCAAACCCTAACAAAACTAACTCGATTACATGATAAATCTCATCCAACCCATCACCGTCTAGCAAGCCTACGATGGAATTACTCATGCATGGCAGTGAGCATCATGAAATAGGTGATGGAGGAAGGTTGATGATGACGATGGCAACGGTTTCCCCTCTCCGGAGCCCCAAACGGACTCCAGATCAGCCCTCTTGAGAGGTTTTAGGGCTTGGTGGCGGCTCCATATCATAAAATGCGATGAATCCTTCTCTCTCACTTTTTTCTCCCCGAAAGCAAATATATAGAGTTGGAGTTGAGGTCGGAGGAGCTCCAGGGGGCCCACGAGGTAGGAGGGCACGCCCCCACCCTCGTGGCTAGGGTGTGGGCCCCTAGTCTTCATCTTTGGCAAGGATTTTTTATTATTTCCAAAAAGAAGTTCCGTGAAGTTTCTGGTCATTCCGAGAACTTTTGTTTCTACACATAAATAACACCATGGTAATTCTGCTGGAAACATCGTTAGTCCGGGTTAGTTCCATTCAAATCATGCAATTTAGAGTCCAAAACAAGGGCAAAAGTGTTTGGAAAACTAGATATGACGGAGAGGTGTCACTGATTATGTCACTGATATGAGTCATTATAATCTTTAAAAGTTATTGTTGGCATGGTTAGTTATAATGCTGGCTGAAAACCTGGGGCCTGTTTAAGCTTATTTATGCAAACAAGAGCAAAATAATTCGTAGAAGTTTTTCTTTCTCACTTTCAGTTTATCAATTGATTTGCTTGAGGACAAGCAAAGGTTTAAGCTTGGGGGAGTTGATACGTCTCCAACGTAACTACTTTTTCTCACGCTTTTCCTCTTGTTTTGGACTCTAATTTGCATTATTTGAATGAAACTAACCCCAAACCGACGTTGTTTTCAGCAGAACTACCATGGTGTTGTTTTTGTGCAGAAATAAAAGTTCTCGGAAAGGAACGAAACTTTTTGAGGAACTTTTATATCAATAATAAGAATTTTTGGAGCCAAGACCTACCGAAGAGGGGCCCCTGGGTGGGCACAACCCACCAGAGCGCGCCCCCCTCTCCTAGCGCGCCCAGGTGGGTTGTACCCACCTGGTGGCCCTGCTGACGACCCCCCTAATACTATCAAATCACATATTTCTAGAAAAAAAGGGGAGAAAGAATTATCATGATCCACAAGACGGAGCCGCCGCCATGCCCTGTTCTTCCTCGGGAGGGCAGATCGGGAGTCCGTTTGGGGCTCCGGAGAGGGGGATCATCGTTCTTCGTCATCACCAACTCTTCTCCATCGCCAATTCCATGATGCTCCCCATCGGGAGTGAGTAATTCCTTCGTAGGCTCGCTGGTCGGTCAGGAGTTGGATGAGATTCGTCAAGTAATCGAGTTAGTTTTATTAGTGCCTGATCCCTAGTATCCACTATGTTCTTAGATTGATGTTGATATGACTTTGCTATGCTTAATGCTTGTCACTTTGGGCCCGGGTTCCATGATTTAAGATTTGAACCGTTTATGTTATCATCATTATATCCATGTTCTAGATCCAATCTTGCAAGTTATAGTCACCTACTACGGTTATGATCCGGCAACCCCGGAGTGACAACAACCAGGCCCACTCCCGGTGATGACCGTAGTTTGAGGAGTTCATGTATTCACTATGTGTTCATGCTTTGTTCCGGTTCTCTATTAAAAGGAGGCCTTAATATCCCTTAGTTTCCATTATGGACCCCGCTACCACGGAAGGGTAGGATAAAATATGTCATGCATGTTCTTTTAATAAAGCACGTATGACTATTTACGAAATACATGCCTACATTATATCGATGAACTGGAGCTAGTGTCGTATCGCACTAGGTTATAACTGTCTCATGATGAATATCATCCAACAAGTCACCGATCCAATGCCTACGAATTTATCTTATATTGTTTCTACTAAGTTACTACTGCTATCATCAATGTTACACTAGCTACAAATTACAACTATCAGTGTTATTGTTACTATTGCTGCTATCACTACTATCAAAACTATCAAAACTATCAAACTACTTTGCTACTAATCACTTTGCTGCAGATGATTAATATCCAAGTGTGGTTGAATTGACAACTCAGTTGCTAATACCTTCAAATATTCTTTATCTTCCCTTGTGTCGAATCTAGAAATTTGGGTTGAATACTCTACCCTCGAAAACTGTTGTGATCCCCTATACTTGTGGGTTATCAGGGGTGTGAGCCAAATATCTCAGAATGCGCTTGACCACTTGGTGATTCAATTCTTTCGGTGCAGCTTGAAAACGAGCACATGTACAAACACTCAAGATAATATTAGGTCTGGATGCACATAGATAGAGAAGAGAACCAAGCATCGAACGATAAGCTTTCTGATCATAATCTTTACAATACTCATCTGCGTCCAACTGGCCATTCATGGGCATTGGAGTTTTGTAGCCCTTCAGTTTGGAATCTTGCATTTTGAACTTCTTCAGACATTCTCTCGGATATTTCTCCTGAGATATGAAAATTCCATTGCCCTGTTGACGTATTTGTAGTCCGAGAAAGAACTTAAGTTCACACATCATAGACATTTGATATTTCTCAGACATCATTCACCCGAACTCCAACCTGCAAGCATTGTTAGTACTGTCGAAAATAATATCATCCACAAAAATTTGGCACACGAATAGATCACCATCAACAACACGAGTGAAAAGAGTGGGATCAATGGATCCTGGCTTGAACCCTTTATCAAGCAGAAACCTTTTCATGGTGTCATACCATGCTCAAGGAGCTTGCTTTAGCCCATATATAGCATTTTTAACATGAAAACTTTGTTAGGAAACTGAGGATTTTCAAAGCCGGGTAGCTGCCTAACATATACTTCATCTTCAATTTCACCATTATGGAAAGCACTTTTTACATCCGTTTGATAAAGCAGGATATCATTGTAGTTTGCATAAGCGAGAATAATACGAATTGCCTCAAGGCGAGCAATGGGAGCATATGTTTCACCGAAATCCATACCTTCTACCTGTGTATACCCTTGAGCGACAAGATGTACTTTGTTTCTCACAATGATACCATTTTCATCTTGCTTATTCCAGAATATCCATTTGGTGCTGATGATATTATGCTTCTTAGGATTCGGTTTGTCAACCAATTCCCATACATCATTCAATTTTAATTGCACCAACTCTTCTTGCATGGCATTCATCCAATCTGGATCATTCATGGCCGCCTCATACTTGGTAGGTTCTGCCAATGAGACAGGGGAGAAACTACCACAGTAGTTAGCCAAACGAGTGCGAGAATGAGTTATGGGTCGATAAACAGGATTCTCAAGATCTTTCAGAATTAATGAAGGGTCAACTCGATTAGCCACTCATGGGTGAGGAGTTTCTTCTTGATGACCATTTTCATTTTCCTCGACATCATCATCAGGATTAGCATTAGTGTCACCATTTTCATCGGGATTGCAATTTTGATTGGCATTTGCATTCTGGTTTCCATTCGTGTTCGGAGTGGCATTTTCTTCGGCACTGGCTTGGCGAGTTATGCTTCGAGTCATGGGGCCATCATCATAGTAAGAGTCAGGTACATTTCCTTCAACTGGCTTGAAGCTCCCAATGGCCATTTGCCGAATAGCATCCGAAATCGGCGGTTCATCTATCGGACTATGCAGGTGCTCCTTTAGGGAGCCGTTAGATTCATCAAACCGCACATTTATCGTTTCCATAACTTTTCTGTGGTGAGGGTTATAGCCACGATAAGTATGTGAGTTCGAGCCATAACCAAGAAGAAAACCTTCATGTGCCTTAGGTGCAAACTTGGAGTTATGATTCATGTCACGAATGTAGCAAGGTGCACCAAAAACACATAAATCAGAAACATTTGGTTTCTTGCCAATGATGAGCTCATATGAAGTTTTCTTAAGGAACTTGTGAAGATAAACATGATTCACAACATGAAAAGCAGTGTTAATAGTATCAGCCCAGAAGTGAATAGGAGTTTTATACTCATTGAGCATTGTTATCTCCATTTCAATTAGAGTTCCATTCTTTCGCTCAACAACTCCATTCTGTTGGGGAGTGTAAGCAGTAGAGAACTCATGAGTTATGCCATTTTCATCGAGAAAATCTTTGATATGTTGAACTCAGTACCATTGTCGCTTCTGATATGCATAATTTGCACACCATATTCATTTTGGGTCTTCTTGGAGAATCTTTTCAAGATGTCTTGGGTGCAGGTTTTGTCTTCAAGAAAGAATACCCTAGTATAACAAGAGAATCGTCAACGATAACCAGACCATAATGACTGCCTCCGAAACTTGCATAGTTCTGAGGTCTGAATAAATCCATATGAAGAATTTCCAGAGGTCTTGTTGTTGTCATAACAGTTTTTGATGAGTTATCGTTCTTGGCCAATTTACCGGCCTCACATGCAGCACAGATGATTCTTGTCGAATTTTACATCAAGAATGCCACGGAGATGATTTTTCTTCATAAGAGTCTACAAATTTCTCATACCTGCATGACCAAGTCTTCGGTGCCACAGCCATCCTATGGTTGCTTTTGCAAGCAAACAAGTTTGGACTGAGGCACCATTAGAAAAATCCACAATATATAAATCACCCTTTCTATTTCCCTCGAATACTAAGGAATTGTCAGAGGCCATAAATATGATGCATTTGGATATAGAAAATAGAACTACCATGCCTAGATCACAAAGCTTGCCAACTGACATTAGATTGAATCCAAGAGAATGAACAAGTAAGACATCATCAATGGACTTGTCTTTGAATATAGCAATTTTACCTAACCCAATTACCTTTCCTTTGTTTTTTTACTACAAACAGTAGGGTAGAACCCCACTGCAACTTTTATTAATTAAGAATCAGAGAACCAAAAAATTGTCTGATAGGCTTGAGGTAAGACCAGAAAAACAAAAAGAAAATAAGAAAGAAAGAAAAGAAAAGGCAAACAAAAAGATAGCTAAAAAGGTATGAACAAAAGCTAGTCTGCTACTAAAAAACAATTACAACAGTGTCTCCATCCAAGTAGAGAATTGAAGGACATGTTTTCTCTTCATCTTGTATTTTAGCAGCTTTAGCTCCTCCACAAAAATGAATTTCTAGCCCTAAAATGAAGGAGTTATATTCTCAAAGATCTTATTATTCTTGGATATCCAAATAGCCCATGACCCTAGAATGATAATCTCCATAAAAAAGGGGGTAATTGAGCTTGGGGTCAACAAACAACGACTTGTCTCCGGTCATATGACTAGTGCATCCACTATCCATTATCCATTCAGTACACCCGGAGACATAGTCCTGCAAAAGAATTAGGTTTATTAACCACCAACATCTTTGCAGAGAGGGCGGCATATGTTTTCTTTCAATAATCGTAATTGTTACTCAAGGGAGTGCGAGCATAATCAAAAGAGTAGGCATTGAAATTCTTTTCAGAGTATAGTGGTTGAATGAGGTATGCATGTACTCATTCTGTCAAACTTGTTTAAGGAAGTAACAAGCATTTTTTGCCTGCATGGTTAGTAAAGTAGTAATAGGCAATGCTTCGATGGTTTTCATGGGCACCCACATAGCTTTCTTTGGGGGGTCATTCCTATTGTTTGGTCCAACATAGCGAGCAACAGCCTCACCATGTTGGTTTTTGAACAACTTATAGTTATCCAGAGAATCATCATAACAGTATTAAGGGATTGGAGAGTCATATCCTGAAAGAAAAGTTGGGTCGAGCATTTTGCTTTTGGCAGGCACCCAAATAGTGTGAGGATATTGATCAGGTTCCCAGTAGGAGCCATTTTCATTCAGTTTCCTTTCGAATTCGGTACCTTTTCTTTCCTGGGATTCTTGTGAAGAATGGATTTCTTCAGAACATCACAAAGGGTCTGATGCCCTTTGAGAGATTTGAACATTTCTTTCTGAATAAGATCCTTCGGCCTAGCATTTTCATCAGACACAGAACCATTTTCCTCGATAGAGGGGTTACCCTTCAAAGAAGATTCGACATTTGATTCAGCACTGCGGTGTTCAAGGCATCTTAAGCAAGGTGGAACAAACACTTCAGTTTTCTCTTTGAGTTGTTGGGTGAGAAGAGAGTTTTCTCTGACCAAATCCTCATGAGCCTCTCTTAGCGACTCGAGTTCCTGTTTTCTTTTCAGGTAATCATAAGTCAATCTCTCATGGTCGGCCGAGAGAAAATCATGACGATTTGAAAGTTCTTCCATTCATGACATGGGGTCAGAATTCTCTTCTGTCAGCGACTGATTTATCTCCATCTCCTCAACCAACAACCCTTCAGATTTCCTGAGGGTTTTCTCAATTTTCTCAAGAGAGTTTTGTTGAATATTAGCAATTTCAATCAGCTTAGCATGGTCATCCTCATCTGAAGAATATTGATCACTAGAGTGAACCTTGTGATGTTTGGAGGATACCTTTCCTTTCGAAGCTTTGGCCATGAAGTAGTAGGCAGGAGATTTATCGTTGCTTGGATGATTCTCGAAGAAGTTTGTTGCAGGGGAGAAGGCACATGCTATACCGGCCATGCCGGGGTCAGAATACTCATCGGATTCGTCAGCTTCATCAGAGTCGGATAACTCTTCTTCATCAGAGTCCATTTCATTGCCGAGGTATGCCTTGGCCTTGCGAGAGGTATTCTTGCGGTTGGAGGAGGACTTGGAAGGATTCCTTGAGGAAGACCTTGCCGAATATTTTGAGGCGGAGTTGGCCTTCTTCTTGAAGAACTTCTTCGTTTTCCTCTCATCATCGGAGTCATAGTTCTTGCTCTTGCCTTTGCCATGGTAGTTTCCAAAATAATATCTTCCACTGGCGCAGATTTTAGCTTCCCGGAGAGGGTAGTCCGAAATGAAATGTCCTGGCTTTTTGCACTTGAAGCAGGTGTAATCTCCAGTGGGTTTTGATGAAGATTTTAAGCCGCCAGATCTGTTGGATCCTTTCTTCTAGAACTGGTTTTTTCCTATGAAGGCACTGGAATCTTTTCATGATTAATGCAAGATCTTTGTTGATCCTTTCTGGGTCATCTGAATCTTCTTCGGCATTTCCTTCTGAGGAAGAATTAGCCACAGCCTTGATAGCATGACTTTTGCAGTTACTTGAGCCATAGAGATCTCTCTTTTCTTCTTTCTTATTCATTGTGGGTGTTTAGCCTTTCCGTTATATCAGTAGAGTAGAGAACTTTGAAGCCAGGTCATTCCCTTATCATCAGAACTAGAGTGTCGAATGAGTTGTCAAGAGATTGGAGCAATTTCTTCACAACCTCATGATCAGTAATGTCTTTGGCACCGAGACCTTGCAGTTCGTTTGCAATGTCACTTAGATGGTTGAAGGTTTGTTGGCAGCTTTCATTTCCGATTCGCTTGAACCGGTTAAACTTAGTCTGAAGAGTATCAATGCGAGCATCTTTCTGAGTTGAAACACCCTCATTTATCTTTTCGAGAATGTCCCACAAATCCTTTGCAGTTCCACACTGACGATATCGAAGAAATTGAGCACAAGAGAGATGGCCACAAATTTCATTTTTATCTTGAGCGTCAATCTGAATAAGTCTCTTCTCGTTGTCAGTGGGGACCTAAGGCACTATGTGCCACATATCATCATCAATAGCTCAGATACAGATCTTCATCTTCTCCTTCTAGAAGGGATAGTCTATCCCATCGAAGATAGGAATCTTGAGGTGCGAATTGTAGCTCACTGAATACATACTTAAACTCCAAGGTGGTTATAACAAAATGAGGAGAGTCAAGGAGTACCTTGCTCTGATACCAATTGTAGGAATGAAGTTTGTCTACCAGAGGGGGTGAATGGGAGTATTAAAATTACTTTCAGAAATATCAAAACTCTCAGAACCCAGCAACGGAGCGGATGTAAACAGAGTGCGGTGAGCGAATACAAATTAACGAATGGGAACTAAATGCATGCATCGAGACAAATCACATGAAAGATACATTTCGAATGTAAATAGGAGAAGCAGAGGTAACCAGTGATGCTCGATGGCGACAAGGAATTTGGTAGACCAGTTTGTCCTTCTGCACAAGGATTACGTCTGGTTGGAGGGGTTGTGACTTAACACGGAAGATAAAATCTCTTTGCCCTATTCTCCTCAACAATTGGTTCGTCAACCAATACCGATAACTCATGGTAGATACTTGAGGCGATCTGCAAACCTTTAATGACTTCTCCTTCGTGAACCACAATTACTCTTGGTCTCTCAAGAAATTGACACCTAACTGTCTAGAGAGTTTGTAGCTCTCAAGAGTAATAGGCAGAGTGTACTAGACTTAGATTTGAGTGTTGTTGAACCACTATCTAATCGGCTCTAGGGTTTTCTCTCAGTGGATTTTAAAACCAAATCAGTCAGGAGAGGGGGTTGCTCAACAATCTTCTCACAATCAAATGGAGCAGCTATCGGACAACGCCGACGCGAGGTGGCTATTTATAGCCGCAACCTTCCCTGGTGGGAAATAACCATTTTGGACACGCGGTCCAGCCAATGGCTAAACCGGCACGTTCACAACGGGCGGATATTTGGAGCAGAGGTAACATTACTTGAGGAACAAGTAATGCTAACTCCTCGGTCAGAGACAAATCTACCGCGGCAAAGAAGATCACAGTCTCTTGCTAGCAAGTATTTGCTCGGAACACAAAGAGCTTTCTCTCGCAACTTTCATAGGATTTGCATTTAGCATCCGAGAATCAAAGTTTCGAATGTTACACCCCTCTTAATAGTATTGTGGTCCTATGACTCAATAAAGAGAAGAGAAACAATGAAATAAATGCTACATCTTCAATCCTCTCGAATGCAATCACTTCCTTCAGACAAGCACCGAACTAATTGCTTCACGTCAGCAATTTTTGAGGGTTCACTCTTGTTATCATAATCTTTGGTGATAACCTTCATTGCCACATAGGGGATTATCTTTGTCGTTTGAATCAAACTCTTCTTGATTCCAGGGACCTGTTACTCTGTGTGCACTAGCAAACACATAAGTCCCATACTATTTATGTCAACAAACTTCAAACCATAAGGAGGCAAATTATTGCACCAACAGTCTCGATGTCGTCTCCCCCCGGGCTGCTGGGGTTGGTGCAGCGGGAGGATCTCGGCTCATGCCGGACTAGGCGGCGTCACTCTGATGGAGGCGCTCACCTTGGCGTGGGGGAAGCGGGAGTTGCACATCCGTACCGCCCGCACCATTCTCGTGGACATCGCCAAAGGGTCGTTGGAGCTGACCGGCTCTAGCGCACCTATTTTCCGCCCCCGCCACAGTGGGCATCGCGATAGCACCTCCTTTGTTGGTCGCACCCAACATGGCTTTCGCACCACCCGCCAGAGTGGCGTCGCCTGCACCATCCTTAGGTGAATGTGGTGGGAGTTTGGATGAGGATGGTTTCGTTGTCATGGAGCCCTTCTTCTTGGGCGCCATGGGTGGTGAAGAAGATGCAGAATTTCAACGCGCTACTTGTTGCTTTGATCTACGTCAATGTAGATCCCCTGCCTGGCGCGCCAAAGATGTCGGTGTGGAGCCGGCGATCTGTGGGGCAGTGTAGCCCCTTTGCTGGTTCGGCAAGGGGTGACAAACGATGTAGAGAAAACACAACAAGGAGCGCACAATTTTACATAGGTTTGGGCCACCCGGAGGCATACAATCCTACTCCTGCCTTTGGGTGTATTGGTGGTCTTGTGCACAATTACACGGAGCGCTCTCCCCTGGTAAGAGGTGGCAAGAGGGCAGCTACACGATTCCCTGTGCGTGAGGGTTACAAAGGTTTGAAAGCCCTCTAATGTTGGATTGGCCTTCCTTTTATAGCTCAAGGGGTAACCACAGTGGCAAAAAGGTCATTGCAGGGGTGGTTATACTGATGTAGAACTATCATACCTAACTTTGGCATTTAGGTCCAAACACATTAAATGTGCTGCTAGGTGTCAAGCGGAGATTGAAGCCCGGCAAGGCTACCGCACCGCTTTGCCAGCTACCTCCTATTAGCGTGACATTCCATTAGGATAGGCGTCAAAAAAGGCGGTTACCCCCTTAGTAAGTTGACACACACGGGTTACGTCCACCTAAGCACCTACGGGCTAGACACCTCATTAATCTAGCGATCAGCTGATGAAAGAGGCAGAGTCCTGGTGTTCGAGGGAAGCCCAAGCCCGAGGGGGTTGCCGGGGCTTCATTTGCCAGTTCGTCCGGAGTTTGTTGCTTCCGTTGAGGTGTTTGTAGATTATCCAAGTGTTTGGTCTTCTTGATGTTCTCCTTGATCTCATGAAGAGTGGCTTCTCTGGATTAGTATCAGTCCCCACCAAGTCACCCTATCGGGAAGGCTGTAACTATCCATGCACAAGTCAGGAGTACTAGGGACCCCATTCCTAGTGCACTGACACCATACGAGATGTGCCAATTCGGCCTGTCAACGGCCCATTAATTATTTGACACCATTGCAGCCCATCGTCAGTTCGAGCCCGTTAATAGCCCACTATATAGTTGGGCTCAATATCGGCCCGACGTAGTTTCGGCCTATTAACAACCCATTCAAGGGATGGGCCAATTTTTAGGATGTACGTCTTTCGGCCTTTTAGCGACCTATTTAAGTGTTGGGGCAATTTCCAGCTCGGTGTGTTTTTCAGCCTGTTAACGGCCCATAAGGAGTTGGGCCATTTGCAGTCCGACCTGAGTTTTGGGCTCTTAACGGCCCATGCTCTTCACGGTCCAATAACATCATGTTTTCTCCTTCGGCCTGCTAAGGGCCGACAACACAGTTGGGCCATATATAGTCTGACTTGACTTCCGGCCTATTAGCGGCCCATGCTCTTCATGGTCCAATACCTGCCCAACACTTAAATGGGATGCTGGCCTTCTTGGACCGCAGGGCAACCTAGGACGGCATTGTTCAGAAGCATGTTGAGCTCGCTGCCAACACCGCTGCTCCTCACCCATCAGTTGGTGACCCGACGCACTAGGGTGATAGGATGTTGTTGATGGATCCGTATGCATCTTTAATTTTGTGTCAATTCCATGTATACTGTAATTTTCCTACCTTTTGCATCAACTTCATAACTTTCGTACATACCATGCATGAACCGGGCCACAACCAAACTTCTTATATATTAATATTGACGTGTAATGGGAATGTTTAGGTCCCATGCAAGAAATGGGAATGGATTTCAAACTTCTGCACGTGTTGGTTCAATTTACGAAGGCGCATAGATAAACAACCAAAAGGAAGTCATTTTGGAACAAAGAGCCGCCACGTTACAGTCGAAAGCAGAAGTAGTATTGAAACCGTGGATGTTCTATTAACCATTTAAGTGCTACCACATGTCCCTCTATTAATTGGCTACTAGGAGGCACCATGCAGGGTACTACCTCCGTCCTGATTTGTTTGTTCCCCTTGGTGTTTTGTGCCAAATATTGACTATGAATTCAATTAAAAAAATGTCAAGGCATGTCAAAAAAGGGTATCATTGGAAGCTATGTTAAAATACGAATCCAACCATATAAATGTTTATAACATCCATTAAAATTTTGTCAATTAAATCTATGGTCAAAATTTGTCAATTAAATCTATGGTCAAAATTTGTCAATTAAATGTTTATAACATCCATCAAAATTTTACCAAGCGTGCGAGCAGACCATTGTGCAGGCTCACCCCAGAAGGTCGTTCTAGCCCTCCCCTCAATGCACGATGGCTACGCATACACTTACATGTGGGACCGCATGTAAGGAAAGCGATGATGACCGAAATTGGCAAAACTCCCCCGCTTATCACGCGGGAAAAGCCCAGCTCTAGCGTTTAGAATTGTTATTTCTACTTTTTGAGGGAAAATCATTATTTCTATTACAACTTACTAGTAGTACGGGTTCAAAATGAAAAGCTTCTCGTGTTCACGTTGCACCCCCTTAGAGGTAAGGTGTTCTGTAGCGGGTTCTACTGGCCCACGGCGCTCCACGATGCCACCAAGCTGCTCTAGTCCTGCGAAACTTGCCAATTCCATGCCAAGCAAATCCATCAGCCCACGCAAGGACTCCAGATAATCCCACTCTCGTGGCCGTTCACGGTATGGGGGCTAGACATACTAGGCCCCTTCCCTCGCACGGCTGGTGTTGGATTTCGGGTTCCAGCAAATCCCTTGAGGTTCGAACACTGGGGTGCGCACAAAGATCTCTCCCCCTCTCTAGCTCGCACACTCTACGATCTCACGACCTAGCTCGATGGACCCAAAGAACATGAGACACAAGATTTATATTGGTTTGGGCCACCGTTGTGGTGTAATACCCTACTCCAGTGTGGTGTGGTGGATTGCCTCTTGGGATGAGGATGAATAGTTACAAGGGAAGAACAACATCGCGAGGAGAGGTGTTCTTGTGCTTAGTGAACTTGAGTGGCTTGGGTGATATGGATCTAATCTAGGTCCCAATCAGATCCCTATGGAGGTGGTAGTCCTATTTATGGAGGCCCTGGTTCTCTTCCCAAATATTGAGCGGGAAGGGATCCCACAATGGCCAAATTCGAAGGGAGACAACTAGCACAAGCTATCCTGACAAAAGTAGTCTTCCCCTTCGAAAGGCTCTAGTGGTGACACCGTCTTGGGCTCCACGGTGACCTCTGTCCTGCTGTCCTACTGGTCATGGTCTTGTTGCACCGATATGCAAACCTTTGCCTGACGCCTCGGGACTCCTCGTCTCTGCTTGCCCCTTTAGCACCAAAGAGGAAACGAGGACATTGCGCGCTGGCGCCCGCCTAGCTCTAGTCGTCACGCCTTGCATCACAGAAACCTCGTGAGGTGCCCCTTGCCTTGATCTCTCCGCCCCTCGTGAGCCAGCCTGGTGAGGCCGCCCCTGAGGAGGTCTTGCATCGTCCACCTCGCGAGGCTTGGCCCCTCGCGAGGGTCTTGAATGTTTGCTGGTGAAGATGGGCCGTACAGGGCCGCTGGTGGAGCCATGCTGTGGGCCGCGGGTAGGCAAGTCTGGGGACCCCCGTTCCCAGAACGCCAACAGTAGCCCCCGGGCCCAAGGCGCGCTCGGGCTTGGTTTCGGGGCGAAGCCAAAGGGCAAGTGCGGAGCGCCGCGGGCCCCATCAGCCTGCGGCCACGGTTGGCACGTGGCGACTAATTGGACGTGGGTGTCTCCGCTTCCCCATGCTGCCTCGGCAACTGCCTAACTTGACGGGTCCTTGCTGCATGCATAAAAAAGATCATTATTACCTTAGATCGTGGAGGCCGGCGGTTGGCCTGCCCTTGGCTATAAATGGGAACTGGGGCGGAGCCCCCGTAACCCGTCCCTTCCTTGCTTCTCCTGCTTCTTCTTCTTCTTCCTTGATCCACTTCTCGCTAGTGCGGTCATGGCGCCGATACGAAGGTTCTTGGCCGTGGAGAAGGGCAAGACTCCCCTCAACGAGCCCTGCTACTCCCGCCGAAGAAGAGGCAGTCCCGTCGTCGTGAGATGGTCATGAGGCCGGTAGTGTCGCGGCCGTGGTACGAGAGGCTAGCTCCGGGGTACCCACTGCCCTTGTATGCTCAAGCCGAGGGTTCCGGAGGGAGGAGCGATGAGCACCGCCGCCCGCGCTAGGGCCATGGCCGTCGTGCCGTGGAGACGCACGCCGTCGCCCCAGGGGTCCATGTCACGGACTCCTCACGCGAGTTCGTGCTATGGGCAGTGATGCCTCCCAGCACTTTTATTCGCTTCCCGCAATTCTTCACCGCCGAGATGCCGCCGAGGGGCCCTCTCGAGCTTTGGCTGCAGCACACCGAATGCAACGCCCCGGCGACTAGAGCGGAGGTTGAAGCCGTCGCCTCTGGGAGGATCTTCATGACTTAGGGCTGGGGCGAGGTCGCCCGAGTCTACCGTGCGGATGGTGCCCTCGCCATCCACTTCGAGTACGATGGCTCCTCCACGCTACTCTTCAAGGTCTTCGATGAGGAAGGCCGCCGCTTGGAGTGCTGCCCCAAAGGGGGTCGCCAGGACGGCACCGCGGCTAGTGTCAGGCCTGCCGCTGGCTTCGCTCGCAGCTCTTCCAGCGACAGTGGTGACTCATGGTGGTGCAGCGACTCTCCGGAGCTCGTTGAGTCTCCGGAGACAAGCGACGACAGCTATGTGCCCCTGAGCTCTCGCTGGGCTCGGAGCAAGGCCGCAGCGTCCGGCCGTCGTCGTCGCTGATCTGGATGGGGCTGGCGCCGGCCTCTCATGGCCCACTATTTATGATGTTCTAAGTGTTGTTCGGCGTGCGTAGATAGAGCTCCTAGGAACTCCTTTCTTTTGTTTCCTGTGAGGCATTTAGAAGGGACCCCGTGGGGGTGTGTAAAGGATCTGTAATGTCTTTTGTTGATATTATCCTTTTCATGAAAGTTTGCGAGCGCATGTCTTGCTGAGGCTCGGTCTCCCCTTTCCAATCCCCCGGCAGCTTGGTGCTCTACGCTAACAGGTCCCAGTCCCCAGGCAGGCTGCAGCCATTGCTAGTATGCCAGGTCACGATGCCGTGGCCAAGGCCATGAGGTGAGCGGCCCGAGGTCCAGTAAGAGCTTCCGAGGCGCGATGCTCAAGAGGCCCCCTTTAGCATGCAAGCAACTACCTGGAGATGGGCGAGGGAGGCGACGTTGCCGCAGCAGGGCAGCAAAAAGGTGAGAATCTTATGTCGTAGCGCTGGGTCAGTCTAGGTACAAGACTTATCTTGGCGTTCGGAGCCGGTTTCTCGTGTCGTGCCAGACTTGGGCGTCGGTCGCTGCTGGGTAGCTAAGTTAAGCCTGTGCGGGCCTCTCCCTCTTCTCCATGCTCTTCCTGGTGCTCTACGTCCTCGGATCTTGGCCCTCGAGCGAGCTCAGCCGCCGCTGGTATGCCAGGTCACGATGCGGTGGTCAAGGCCAGGGGAGAGGGCTGGAGAGCCAGTAAGAGCTCTCGATTCGCGATGCTCAGGAGCCCACCTTTTAATGCGCAAGAGAATTGCATGGGAGAAGAGAGAGAGTCTGTGGTACCATCCGTTTTGTCCTCAGGAAGTTCCTGCAGGTTAGCGCAAGGAGGGGCGCAAATCGCATTGGTGATTGTTGGTCCGTCACTGGCACGCGGGAGGGGACTCCCTACTGCGGAGAGCCCCCGGGGCGTGTACAGCCCCGCCCTAGCAAGTGGCTTGCACGGTAGGGCACGAGGTGTATCTGGGCACTCGTGAGCCAGCGCGGGACTCACGAGGCCCTACCTCAAGGCGGATAGCACCTGGTCTTGGTTCTTGATGGCTGTGGCGTTCTTGCGAGATGGTTAGACAACCTGTGCGAAATGGATTTCCTGAGGCTATCGCATGAGAACGCCAAGCACCAACGACCCCAGGAGGTGACGTGAACGGGGCCGGCCCGCCAGAAAGAGCTCAACCGTTGGATTTATCGATGCTGCAGGGATGGGCCCAAGCACAGACGTCGTGCCTAGCCTTCTTATGCGAAGGATCCTGAAGAAAGACAATCGGCGCGCGGCTCCCTTGGTGGGTGACAATCAGGCAAGTAATATCCATGGATAGATTATGCATGAAAAGCAACTAGCTTAGGTAAATGAGAGAACGATACATGCCACTGGGTTGGAGCCAAGCGGACTAGGGTTAATGCAGCCTGAGGGGCGCTCCCAGTAGGGTGAACCAAAGATGCAAGCGGATACATGCCGCAGGGATGGACCCACGCAGCCTGGGGATGATGCAGCCCAGGGGGCGCTCCCAGCTGAAAGAACTTGGAAAGATGTCACCTGGTTTGGTTGCCGAAGGAGTGTTGTGGTAGCTGAAGACACGTAGCGAAGAAGTCGCTTCTCACGAGCCGCTGAGACTCTGAGCCTCTGGAGGCTCAGGTGGCCTCCGAAGGACCGTCTCCATCTCCACCAGGACCGCGTGGTGCCTGGACTCCTGACCTGCCAGGGTGCTCTGCAGATTGCGCTGGAAGTCAGCAGCCACGCTCGGCAGGCCTAACGGCATGTGAACGTAACTGTGAGGCGGGCCCTCATGCCGGCCAGCACGCGAAGGCCAGAGGAGCTCCTGAGATGCGGCCCTGTTGAGCCCTGGGATGTCGATGCAGACACGCAGCTCACCACCCTCGCTAGGGTGGGGAGCAACACCAGGTGGGCGGCGGTCGCCGCGTATTGCTCTTACTTCTTGAAGCTCCTGAGATGCCTTGGTGATGAACTCCTGAGCGCCGGGCGCTCCTCGCCTGGTGTCCTCCTGAGAGAAACGTGCCGTGAAGCACGCCTCCACGTGGTGCCCGAGCGCCTCCCTCTTGATATTGGCTAGGTCTAAGGCCCTCCAAAACAGAGCCCCCGAGCCCTGGCTCAGGAGGGCGCCGGGCGCGCCTCCCTACGCGAGGGAGGGAGGCACCCCAGGCGCCGGCGCGGGTCCTGAAGTGGCGCCGCTGGAGGTGCCGCTCCCCTGAGGCCCAGTGCAGAGTAGCTGCTTCTTCTTCTTGGGGTTGGCCTCAGGAGGGTACTGTGCACTCATGCTGTCAGTGTCTTCGATTGATGCGGCCTGGAAGGCGCTCCCAAGGGAGCACACCGTGTCTCTTTCTTCTCAAGGGACCGTGATGATTCCGCCACTTCCCGGCATCTTGAGGACGTTGTAGCCATGGTGGGTGACTGCCATGAATTTGGCCAGTGTTGGGTACCCGAGGATGGCATTGTACGGCAGGCGGATGTAGGCGACATCGAAGTCGATGAGCTTGGTGTGGTAGTTGTCACGCTGACCGAAGGTTACAGGGAGGCGAACTTGCCCTATTGGGGTGGTGGAGCCATCTGTCACTCCTAAGAAAGGCTTGGTGGGCTGGAGCTAATCGTATGGGACTTGAAGGCTGTCAAACGTCTCGACAGACAGGACACTAAGTCATGAGCCGCCATCGATGAGGGTCTTGGTGACTTGGACATTGTTGATGACGGGTGAACAAAGCATCGGGAGGACGCCAGCAGTTGCCGCGCATTTGAGCTGGTCCGTCGAGCTAAAGGTGATGGCGTACTTGGACCACCTGAGAGGGCGCATAGCCTCGAGCTTAGGGAGGGCTGCATTCACTTCGCGGGAGAACTGCTTGAAGATGCGCTGGGAGGCTGGGGCCTGAGCGCCACCCAAGATGAAGGCGATGGAGCGCGGCTCCTGGAAGCCCCCAGCCCCTTCGTCCTATTGATGGTCGTCATTCCTTCTTGGCGACGGCAGTGGAGGGGAGACCAGGGTTGCCCAGAGGACGATCCTCATGAGGCTGGTCCCTCCAGGCTCCCTCACGAGGCTGGTCCTGCCAACGAACCTCGCGAGGCTGGTCGTGCCACTCTTGGTGGGGCCCACGGTTGCCCCAACGTCCTACACCTCGTCCACCTCCTGGGCTGTAGCCCCGGTCGTTGCGCTCGGGGCGTCGACCGAGGCGTCCATCTTGAATGGCCCTGAGCTCTTAACAATCGTTGGTTTTGTGCGTGCGCACGTTGTGGAAGGCGTAGAACATACGGCCACCCTTGGACGACTCGAGAGATCTCAGCCGCGCTTGGTTTCTAGTTCTGCTGTGAGTACGACCACTCCTTTGCGCTTCACGTCATTGACCTTGGCCTTCTTCTCCTCTAGATCCGCAGCAGGGAGATCGAGGACGGAGAGACGCCCTTCCTCAGCCCTTGCACACTTGGTTGCTATGTTGAACAACTCCAAGATCATGCACATCTCCTCATGTATGGCCAGCTCCTCCTTCATCTTGACGTCACGGACACCATCGGAGAACGCTGGGATGATGGCCTCGTCCTCCACCTTGGGGCGCGCGTTGTTGAAGTGTTGGATGTACTTGTGCAAGGTTTCTCCCGGTTGTTGCTTGATCTGTCGCAGGTCACCCGCGACCGGGGGGCGGTCGCGAGTGCCCTGGAAGTTGGCAATGAAGTGGTTGCGCATCTCATCCCAGGAGGAAATCGAGCCTGGGGGCAAGTTCAGGAGCCATGAGCGGGCGTCGTCCTTGAGAGCCATGTGAAACCAGTTCGGCATGACCTTTTCGTCGTCGTTGGCCGCTTCGATGCTCCGCTCGTAGAGCTGCAGAAACTCCGTAGGGTCGGAGGTGCCGTCGTGGAGAGGAGGCAGCTCAAGAGTGAAGGCGCGGCAGCCCGCCGTGGCCACCAGGGCCCGTCGTGGAGGCGGAGCTTGACCTTGGCGTCCCCGTGCTGCCACGACAAGTGGCACATGGCCCTACCGCAGCAAGCGATCCTGACGTGGTGGTGCTAGAAGCGGTGGAGCATCTTCTTGCGGACGGGGAACCTCCTGACAACTTCTTTCTACGTGCGCGGGCACACAGCACGGCGGATCGTGCCTCTGGACTGCGCATCTTGGAGCGAGGATGCCGTCTTGACGCGGGGGAGGCTGAGGCGCTCCATGAGCCGCGCGCCTCGGCGCGATGGCTTCATCTTGGTGCTGAGGGGGCGGAGGCGCTCCGTGAGCCACATCTCCCACAGCCGGGGTGGGCGAGGTAGCGAGACGGACGGTGTAGGAGAGCCCCCCGCAGCGCTGACGAGCTCGGCAATGCGGTCCAACCAGTCCTCATAGAGGTCGTCGACTGGGCGGTAGCGCAGGAGCTCGCGTGCCATGAGAAGCACGGCATGTGCGTCCGTGGGGGCGCGGCAAGCGTGAGACGATGAGACGGCTGGAGTCAGCGAAGGGGTGGCGGTGCGACCGTCTCGCCGCACAGAGGGGTGCAGCAAAGAGGCCTGCTGCTTGTTTGCCGCCGGGCCGGTGGCGGCGTCGGCGGTGGGTGACGGAGAACGACGGGGAGGTCCACCGACAGGGGTGGTCTGAGCGACACGGGTGGCGAGAGTGGCTCGGCCCTCAGCGCGGGCCCGGCGAGCGTCGGCTAAGTGGGGAAGTGCGGATCAATGAAGAGGAAAGCTTCGGCACACCCCTACCTGGCGCACCAAATGTCCGATTTCAGGTTCCGGTAAATCCCTTGAGGTTTGAACACTGGGGTGTGCACAAAGATCTCTCCCCCTCTCTAGCTCGCACACTCTACGATCTCACGGCCTAGCTTGACGGACCCAAAGAACATGAGACACAAGATTTATACTAGTTCGGGCCACCAATGTGGTGTAATACCCTTGTGACGCCCCAAGACCGGAGCTTCAGATGCCTTCCTTGTTTTTCGAGTTTCGTCGTGTGATTTGTTTGGTTCGTTGCTTTCATTTTTTCCATCATGTGCATTGCATCATGTCATCTTGCACCTCTACTTAAAACTCAACCAATTGAATTGTATGGATCTTCAATTCATTTAAATCGAGGGATATTCACTATGGCGATTTCTCTTTAAAACATATTCTCCCAATATTTTAGGGAGCTATAATAAACATTCAAACACACTTGCAAATAATCACATGCCTTTTTTCCGCCTCAAGTTTGGTCCCCAAACTTTTCCTGTAAATTATTTCGTCACTTTCCCGACCTCCACCTAAATTCTCAACATTTCTGGGCACTTCAAAACCCTAGTCCTAGTTCAAACCATTTGATTAAATTCAAATGAGTTTGAATTCATATCTTCCAATCTTGCCACTTCTAATTTTCTTGGACCAAGCATATTTTCGTGAGTCCAAGAAAATTTGCCTCACGCTCCAATTCTTCTCCTATCTCTCTCTATATATCTCCAAACACTCTGTTTAATTGCAAAACAGGGAAAAGGGATCTTTTTTTTTTGAGAAAAGGGAAAAGGGATCTAGGAGAGAAAGGGAGTGCAGGACCTCAGCCCATCTCCCGCAGCCCACCTAAACCCTCTACAACCCTAGCCCGATCGAGACCACCCTCTCGCTCCCCAGCTCGATCCTCCAGCGCCGCCAGGAGCTCGATCCCATCTCTCCCTCTGTCCGCCACTTCTCCCTCTCTCGATCCCCTCCCCTCGTTCCTTCGAGCAGGCCCGCGTCCAACATCACCACCATGCACGCGCTGCCCGATCCCCACTCCTCCTTTCCTCCACCTCGCGCCCCCAGAGGAGCCCCTCTGCCTCACCCTTGCTCCTCCACACGTCGACGACCAGCGACCAGACGAACCGGAACCACGTCACGGCCATGGCGGATTGCAGCACCGCCACCCTTGGTGTCCGTCGCTGATGGCCATCCCCGCTGCCCGTCGGCCTCTGCTTCCCTGCTCCAGAACGACTGCCAAGCCTCCGCCTTCCTCCGCAGCCGTGCCCGGCCTCCCGCACCACTACCATCTCCAGTCGCGATCGGCTTCTATGCTGATGCTCTGCTCCGCTCCGCCGCCCCTGCTCCGGCCAGCAAGCGCGCCGCCGCTGCCCTCCTCTGCTCTGCCTCCGTTGCGCCAAGGCACCCCGGCCATCTCCTGCTCCGCGCCGGCCTTCGCTGTGTGCGCCGCCGCTTCCCTGATTCAGGCGAAGGCTGACGCCGGCCACATCTTCTAGCCATGGCTCGGCCATGCACCAACAACCAGCAGCTCGAGCTGCCTCCATTCATCTTCGGTGACATCCTGAGGCAGAGCCGTGCAAGTCCCTCGATGCCCCGTCTGTTCATCAAGATCGCCAAGACCAGTGGTGCGCCAAGTTCCTCTCTGATGCATGTACGGCTACCGTTTCCCTGGATTCGCCAAGCACCACGACCATCACGTTCTGTTTCATCACCGTCAAGGCCGAGAGGACGCCAAGTACTTGGACGACGAGGACCGCCATGTTCGTCCACCGCTGTCAGTGAACGACTACCATCATTCCAAGACCCAAATGACCACGGCGACATGAACATCTATGAACCATGTTCAGCTACCGTTTCCTACCTAGAATGACTACCGTCGACGTGCATTTCGCCCGAAGGACTTGGAGTCATCAAGTACCTCTCCGAACAAATGGGAACGACTACCATCACGATAACAAGACTGCCAAATACACCCTCAGATCAGCAAGTTCAACTACTGTCATCGTAAACCGCTTCCTGAACATGAACGACTACTTTCACTACCGTCGTCACGAGAACGTCTACTTCCTCTACTTTGCACTGAATGAGAACCATCCCGTTTGCATGCTCCGAAGATATAACCCCGAGACGACGTCGTGACCGGATGTTGTGTGATGTACAAGATGAACCCCGTGTTTGCACTGTCCCGTTTGTTCCATGCACATTCCTCCTCGCTTGGCACCGCCGTCGACCCATGGGAACCCGGTAACCGGGAGAACCCCACCTTTCATCGCATGACACGCTCCCGTCACATTTTCTTTTGCACTGGCATCTCAATCAAGTTACTAGTACCGGAATGTTGTCGTGGCACCATTCCCGTTATCGTTGTCGTGGCGCCCCTTTCGTTTCCGCCACGATAACAAATGCTTCATAATATGCTTGTCAACATTTTCTTAAAATTGCATAAAACTTGCATATATCATCTGCATCATGATAACAACATTTCAAATGGTTAAAATTGTTGTTTGCATCAAAATTGCTAAATGCATATGAGGTTTTTCTGGACTTGTTGTTTCTTGTTTCCGGCCTCATTTAAACTTGCCTAAAATGTGTAGTTTACTTATGCTTCACCTCTTGCCATGTTTAATAACATTTAATTTTGTTGAGTACATTAACAGGAGAGAACTAAATAAGTCATGTGGTGTTTCGTCAATATGCAACTCGTTGCATATTGAGCTCCACTTAATTTGTAGTATTGTTTGTCGCACTTTGCCATGCCATGTTTCATTAAACCGGACATGCATCATACTTGGTTGTGCATCATGCCATGTTTATGTGATGGTTGTTTACTATGTTGCTTGCTTCTTTCCGGGTTTCTTCTCTCATTAGCTTCGGTTTCGTTCTGGAGTTGTGAGGATTCGTTCGACTCCGTCTGTTTGCCTTCTTCATGGACTCGTTCTTCTTCCTTGCTGGATTTCAGGCAAGATGACCATACCCGCGAAATCACTTCTATTTTGCTTGCTAGTTTTCCGTTCTATAACTATGTCACGCTACCTACCACTTGTTATATCATGCCTCCCATATTTTCATGTCAAGCCTCTAACCCAGCTTCCTAGCAAACCGTTGTTTGGCTAAGTTATCGCTTTTGCTCAGCCCCTATTATAGCTTTATTAGTTGCAGGTGAAGTTGAAGTTTGTTTCTTGTGGGAACATGGATATGTTGGGATATCACAATATATCTTATTTACTGTAATGCATCTATATACTTGGTAAAGGGTGGAAGGCTCGGCCTTATGCCTGGTATTTTGTTCCACTCTTGCCGCCCTAGTTTCCATCATACCGGTGTTATGTTCCTTGATTTTGTGTTTCTAATGCGGTTGGGTGTTATGGGAACCCCCTGACAGTTCGCTTTGAATAAAACTCCTCCAGCAAGGCCCAACCTTGGTTTTACATTTGCTTAACAACCTAAGCCTTTTTCCCTTGGGTTTCCGGAGCCCGATGGTCATATTTATTTTAAGCCCCCGGGCCAGTGCTCCTCTGGGTGTTGGTCCAAACTAGCCCCTTGCAGCGCCACCTCGGGGAAACTTGAGGGTTGATTTTAGTTGTACAGACTGCTCATCTGATGTGCCCTGAGAAAGAGATATGTGCATCTCCTATCGGGATTTGTCGGCAGATTCAGGCGGCTTTGCTGGTCTTGTTTTGCCATTGTTGAAATGTCTTGTAACCGGGATTCCGAGTCTGATCAGGTCTTCCTGGGAGAAGGAATATCCTTCGTTGACCATGAGAGCTTGTAATGGGCTAAGTTGGGACACCCCTGTAGGGTTTGAACTTTTGAAAGTCGTGCCCGCGGTTATGTGGCAGATGGGAATTTGTTAATGTCTAGTTGTAGAGAACTTCACACTTAACTTAATTTAAATGCATCAACCGCGTGTGTAGCCATGATGGTCTCTTTTCGGCGGAGTTCGGGAAGTGAACACGACCTTGTGTTATGCTTGAACGTAAGTAGTTTCAGGATCACTTCTTGATCACTTCTGGCTTCACGACCGTGCTTTGCTTCTCTTCTCTCTCTTATTTGCGTATGTTAGTGTAACACCCTCGATGCGACTATAGCTCCCACGTGTCGAGGCACGACTTAGAGACATAATCGCATTGAAGGCATATGTCGCAAGTAAGGTAATCTTTACACATCCCATGTAATATAAAAATAAAGGGGAGATAACATAGTTGGCTTACACTCGCCACGTCAATCAAGGTACATAAATAACATTACATCATCCAAACACTCATGGCCCGACTACGGTGCCAAAATAAAAGATAACCCAACATGCGACACGGTCCCGATCACCCCCAACTGGGCACCACTACTGATCATCAGGAAAGGAAACATAGTAACGTTGAGAGTCCTCGTCGAACTCCCACTTGAGCTCGAGCACGTCACCTGGAGCGGAATCATCAGGCCCTGCATCTGGTGTAATAGTAATCTGTGAGCCACAGGGACTCAGCACTCTCGCACCCTCGCGATCAAGACTATTTAAGCTTATAGGTAAGGTAAGGTAAATATAAGTGGAGCTGCAGCAAGCGACTAGCATATATGGTGGCTATCCTGTTCGCAAAAGAGAGCGAGAAAAGGAGGCAAAGCGCGAGCGAGAAACTAGAGGACAACCTGCGCAAGCATTACTCCAACACCGTGTCCACTTCCCGGACTCCGCCGAGAAGAGGCCATCACGGTAACACACTCAGTTGATTCATTTTAATTAAGTTAAGGTTCAAGTTATCTACAACCGGGCATTAACAAATTCCCATCCGCCCATAACCACGCGCACGACTTTCGAAAGTTCAAATCCCTGCAAGGGAGTCCCAACTTAGCCCATGACAAGCTCTCACGGTCAACGAAGGAATAGACCTCCTCCCAAGACGTTCCGATCAGACTCGGTATCTCGGTTCTTCAAGACACTTCGACAGGTTAAAACAAGACCAGCAACACCGCCCGAATGTGCCGACAAATCCCGATAGGAGCTGCACATATCTCTTTCTTAGGGCACACTCAGATTTTCGTAGGTACGGATAGGCCAGCCCAGAGTTGCCCCTGGTGGCCACCGGCAGCTGACAGGTGGACCAACACTCAGAGGAGCACTGGCCCGGGGGGGTTTAAATAAGATGACCCTCGGGCTCCGGAAACCCAAGGGAAAAAGAGGCTAGGTGGCAAATGGTAAAACCAAGGTTGGGCATTGCTGGAAAAGCTTTAATCAAGGCGAACTATCAAGGGGTTCTCATTACAACCCAACCGCGTAAGGAACGCAAAATCCGGGAACATAACACCGATATGACGGAAACTAGGGCGGCAAGAGTGGAACAAAACACTAGGCGAGAGGCCGAGCCTTCCACCCTTTAGCAAGTATATAGATGCATTAAGGTAACAAGATAATATAATGATGTCCCAACAAGTAAATAAATGTTCCAACAAGGAACGACCTCCAATCTTCACCTGCAACTAGCAACACTATAAGAGGGGCTGAGCAAAGCGGTAACATAGCCAATCAACGGTTTGCTAGGGCATGGTGGGTTAGAGGTTTGACATGGCAATTTGGGAGGCTTGAAAGAAAGTTGTAGGCATCGTAGCAATGGCATAGCAAAAGAGCGAGCAATCTAGTATAGCAAAGATAGTAGTGATTTCGAGGGTATGATCATCTTGCCTGCAAAGTTGTCAGAGTTGACTGGATCCTCGAAAGCAAACTCAACGGACTCCTCGTTAGCGAACTCGTCTCCCGGCTCTACCCAAACAATACAAACAAGCAACAAGGACACAATCAACCCCGTGCAAGGATCAACCAATATGATGCAAACATGGTATGCTATGCGGGATGTGATGCGGGATGCATATGCAAGATGTGACAAGGAATGCATGACCCTGGCCTCAACATGGAAATCCAAGTGTGCCACTGGAAAGATGAGATGAAATCGCTTGAAAACGATATAAAGAACGCCGGAATCGAAGTTACGGTTTGGAAATGGCCAGCAAAACAAATGTGACAACGGTCTGCGATTTACAGCAGGTAGCCATCTAAATGCAATGAGATGAATATGCTACAGCACTCAAACGTGACAACAAAATACATGGCAGGGATGCACTCAAGATGCTTAACAAAAGTCTAGCACTGAGCTACGGCCAAATCATCCATTAACAGGTTCAAACAAGTATGGCAAACATGCATATGGCAAACAGATTTCAGGCTTAGTGAAATTAACACTTGTCTGGAATTTCAGATCAGGTAGCTCTCTTCGGAGCAACAAAACTACATGCTACAGGACCTGAACATGGCAAAGTAAAGCATGGCATGGAGCTACTCAAAGAGCTTAACAAAAGTCCCTTAGTGACCTAGAGCCAAAAGGGATCAGAAAATACAATTGCAAGCATGTGAACATGGCAAAAACATAATCAGATCTCAGACTTTGTGAAAACTGGGACATGCTGAAAACATATATCAAGTAGGCATGTTTACGAGCTCGATGCACTCACTACAGAGCAAGTCATGAGAATCTAAGCATACACCCATCAAGAATACACAAAATGCAAGCTAGGCATGGCAAGAACAATAGCATAGCATGCACGGATCAACTATAGCATCATCGGCAAAATCGCTAACAAGTAGACAATCTGCCTAGATTCACGAAGTAGCAAAAGTAGAGCTCGATTGACTCAAGCTAGGGTGCTCCATAATTGAAAACAAATACATGGATGGATAGAGCATTACAAGATTAACAAAACATCCTTACTGATCATCCTCAAAAGAGGCACGGATCACTCGGAAACAACAAGAACATATGGCCATATGAAATAAATCAGCACTACCAAGTGCCTCACTTCGCAAGCTTGCACTAGTCACCACACACATCACAAAAATACATCGGTTGAACCTCTGGAAAGATGACAAAACCCATAACAAAATGTATGTAGAGCTCATGGACATATCATGCACACAATAATCATGGTAAAAATGACAAATATGCAAATGGAGTAGCAGATCTGACAATTATCTCAAGTAGCCCTCTTCTAACAGCATTTCGTGCATCAAGATGAGCTCAAATGAAAATAATGCAATGCAATGAAATGATGTACTCTCTGAGATGAACATTTTGATATGCTATATGCCAAAAACGGAGCTACGGATGCAAAGTTATGATGCGATGAACAGGAGCACATGGATTAGGGTTTCTGAGAAAAAGTCAACCCTAAAAAAACCAGATCTCAGATTCGGAGCACGGAAGCCGAGGACCGCCGGGGTTTCTCCGGAGTTCGTCAGGGAGGACGCTGGACTTGCGTGGAGGATGCCGGAGAGGACGACGGGGTGACGCCGGCGAGGTAGAGGATGGCCGACGGGGTCGGCGGCTCGCGGTGGCCCGTGGTGGTGGGAGCTTGCGGCGGCGAGGTGCGCGGCGGAGCGGCGAGCTCCGGGCAGCCCGAGATGGCGGCGGCGGCGCCGGGCTAGAGGAGTCGTCCGGCTTGGGCGGCGCGGAGGGAGGATGGCGGCGGGGCGCGATGGGCCTCGGGGGCCCGACCTGGGCCTCCCGGGCCGGCGGCGGGGAAGTGGGCGCGATGCCACTTGGCGCCCGCTGATTGGCCGGAGGTGGCGGCAGGATTCGTCCGGCGGTGGGGCGGACGTGTCCGGTGGCGGCGGGCAATTTTTTTAGGGTTAGGGAGAGAGGAGATCCGCGAACTTCGGGAGGGGACTTTATATAGGCATAGGAGGAGCTAGGAGAGTCCAAATAAGGTGCGGTTTTCGGCCACGCGATCATGATCGAACGCTCTAGATGATGGAGCAGGTTTAGGTGGGTTTTGGGCCAAATTGGAGGGGTGTTGGGCCGCAACACACACGAGGCCTTTTCGGTCCCTCGGTTAACCGTTGGAGTATTAAACGAAGTCCAAATGATACGAAACTTGACAGGCGGTCTACCGGTATTAAACCAAGGCCGCTTGGCAAGTCTTGGTCCAATCCGGAAATGTTTAATCCCCACACACAAAAGAAATCTAGAAATGACCACCGAAGGAGAACGGAGCGCCGGAATGCAAAACGGACACCGGGGAAAATGCTCGAATGCATGAGATGAACACGTATGCAAATGCAATGCACATGATGACATGATATGAGATGCATGACAACAACAACAACAACACACGGAGACAAAAACCCGAACCCGAGAAAATAAAATAACTTAACGCCGGAAACGGCAAGAGTTGGAGTACAAATTGGGAAAGTTACATCCGGGGTGTTACAACACTCCACCACTACGAAAGGATCTCATCTCGAGATCTAGGACTGAAAGAACACCGGGTACTCAGAACGGAGGTGATCCTCGCGTTCCCAGGTAGCTTCACGGTCGGAATGATGTGACCACTTGACTTTGAGGAATTTGATTGACTTATTGCGAGTCTTGCGTTTAGTCTCTTCAAGAATAGCAACGGGGTGCTCATGATAGGAAAGATCTTCTTGGAGCTCAATATCCTCGAAGTTGACGGTGCGGTCAGGAGTCTTGAAGCACTTTCGGAGCTGAGAGACATGGAACACATCATGAACATTTGCAAAGTTTGAAGGAAGCTCGAGTTGATAGGCGAGATCGCCTCTCTTGCTGACAATCTTGAAAGGTCCCATGTATCTAGGGGCAAGCTTCCCTTTGATACCGAAGCGACGAGTACCTTTCATAGGAGAGACACGGAGGTAAACATGATCTCCGATCTCGAAAACCAAATCACGGTGCTTACTGTCATAGTAGCTCTTCTGACGGGATTGGGTTGCTTTGAGGTTATCTCGAATGACTTTGCACATTTCCTCTGCCTCTGTGATTAACTCATTACCCAAAAGCTAACGTTCATCGGTTTCAGACCAGTTGAGAGGGGTACGACACTTCCTGCCATACAGAATTTCAAATGGGGCCTTGCCCGAACTTGCTTGAAAACTGTTGTTGTAGGAGAATTCAGCATAAGGAAGACAATCCTCCCACTTCATGTCGAAGGAGATCACACAAGCCCTGAGAATATCTTTAAGAATCTGGTTGACACGCTCGACTTGACCGCTAGTTTGAGGATGGAAAGCTGTGCTGAAGCGGATGTTGGTGCCCATGGCCTTCTGAAAAGAATCCCAAAACTTGGAGGTAAAGATGCTGCCACGGTCTGAAGAGATCACTTGAGGAATACCGTGCAGAGAGACAATCCGAGAGCTATAGAGTTCCGCCAATTGAGCTGCAGTGATCGACTCTTTGATAGGCAGAAAATGAGCCACTTTAGTGAGTTTGTCGATTACAACAAATATAGCATCATTGCCACGCTTGGACTTTGGAAACCCAGTCACAAAGTCCATTTCAATGTGATCAAACTTCCATTCTGGAATGGCAAGAGGTTGGAGGAGACCAGCTGGCCTTTGGTGTTCTGCCTTCACTCTTCTGCAGACATCACATTCATTCACGAACTGAGCGATCTCGCGCTTCATTCGAGTCCACCAATAAGCCTGCTTGAGGTCCTCATACATCTTCGTACTCCCAGGGTGGATGGAGAGGAGAGAATTGTGAGCCTCGTTCATGATCACTTTACGAAGGTCACCTTTGGGTACAACAATACGATCCTCGAAGAAGAGAGTATCCTTGTCATCAAGGCGGTAGCACTTGTACTTGGGTTGACTCTTGGCAATCCCAATCTTCACCTTTTTCACCATAGCATCAAGAAGCTGGGCTTGACGAATCTGGTCTTCTAAGGTAGGAGAGACTTCAAGGTTGGCAAGGAAACCTTGAGGAACAACTTGCAGGTTAAGTTTGCGGAAGGCTTCACAAAGCTCGGGTTGATAAGGCTTGAGAATCAGACTGTTACAGTAAGCCTTTCTGCTCAATGCGTTAGCAATCACATTGGCTTTACCTGGAGTATAATCGATACTCGGATTATACTCTTGAATCATTTTGACCCATCGAGTTTTCCTGAGGTTGAGATTAGGCTTAGTGAAGATGTACTTGAGACTCTTGTGGTCAGTGAAGATGTCCACTTTTCTTCCCAATAAGAGATGTCTCCACGTCAAAAGAGCATGCACAACTGCCGCCAACTCAAGATCATGAGTGGGGTAGTTCTTCTCATTAGGCTTCAAGTGGCGAGAGGTATAAGCAACAACTTTCTTCTCTTGCATCAACACTGCGCCAAGACCTTGGAGAGAGGCATCAGAAAAGACCTCGTACGGTTTGAATTCATCAGGCGGAGTCAGAACTGGAGCAGAGATCAATTTCTCTTTCAAAGTGTTGAAAGCAATGTCACACTCCGGAGACCAAACGTACTTGACGTGCTTCTGGAGAAGATTTGAGAGAGGCTTCGCGATCTTAGAAAAGTTTTCAACGAATCTTCGGCAGTAGCTTGCGAGACCGAGGAAGCTACGGTGTTGCTTCACGTTCTGAGGAGGTTCCCAATTCACAATTGCAGACACCTTCTCAGGATTCACGGCAATGCCCTTGGCAGAGATGATATGACCAAGATAAAGAACCTCATCGAGCCAAAATTCGCACTTGGAGAACTTGGCGTAGAACTGATGTTCCCTCAGCTTATCGAGTACCAAACGCAAGTGCTTGGCATGATCTTGCTTGTTCTTCGAGAAAACCAGGATGTCGTCGAGATAGACCAAAACGAAGTCATTGGTGTAGGCATTGAAGATGAAGTTCATCATGCGAGAGAAAGTCGAAGGAGCGTTGACGAGGCCAAAAGACATGACAGTGTATTCGTATGAACCATAGCTTGTTCTGAAAGCCGTCTTGGGAATATCTTGCTCACGGATTCGAATTTGATGATAACCCATACGGAGATCAAGCTTGGAGAATACTTGGTCACCTTTGAGTTGTTCGAACAGCTCATTGATGTTGGGAAGTGGGTATTTGTTCTTTATAGTCTTCTTGTTCAATGGACGGTAATCAACACAAAGTCGGTCCGTTCCATCCTTCTTCTTCACAAAAAGAACACCACAACCCCACGGAGAAGAACTAGGCCGGATGAGACCCATTCTCTCTTGAATATCGAGTTGCTTCTTCAGCTCCTTCAACTCTTCAGGTCCAAGCTTGTAAGGGCGTTTGCAAACAGGTTCCGTGTCGGGATTAAGATCAATAACGAATTCAACTGGCCGATGCGGAGGCATTCCTGGAAGCTCTTCTGGAAAGACGTCTTGATATTCGCAAACGACTGGAATTTGTGAGATGGCATCGAGTTCACCCTTCTCATTGAGAGAAAACAGACGGATAGTATCATCACGAGCGGCAAAGACAATTACATCCTCAGACGAATGAGTCAATTGAATCTGCCTGGCTGCACAATCAAGCTGAGCCTTGTGCTTAGAAAGCCAATCCATTCCAAGAATAAGATCAATATCTGAGTCACCAAGAACCGTTGGAGAAGCCAGAAAATTGTAGTCACCCAAGGTGATAGTAACATCCGGAACGATGGAGTTAGCATGCATGCGCTTACCGGGAGAGACAACTACTAATGGACTAGGCAAAACTTGCGAAACCAATTCATGCCTAGATGTAAACGGTCTCGAGATGAAACAATGCGATGCACCAGTGTCAAAAAGAACTTTTGCAGGAATATCATTAACATGAAGGTTACCCATGATGACATCTGATGAATCCTCTGCCTGAGCTGCATTCATCAAATTGACCTTGGCATGCTTGGGGTTATGCTTGACCACAGTTGTACTTGCCAATCTGACAGGAGGAGGAGGAGGAAGACGCCTCTGGTTGAAACACTTGTTGGCATAGTGACCCTTCTATTGGCACTTGTTGCACGTGACCTCTAAAAGCGGGCGGTGGTACGGAGCACTCGATCTTGGAGGTTGAGACGAAGCCTTGTTCTGAAAGCCAGGGTTGGGTGGGTGGGAAGATCCACTGCCACCTTTGCTCTTCTGCTGATACGGCTGACGGAACGGAGGAGGAGGAAGCCAATACTTCTGCTGCTTGGCCACTTGAATAGAGGAAGAAGGAGTAACATCTCTGACTCGCTTCTTCGAAGCATCACACCTCAATTGAGCAGCCTCTTGCTTCAATGCCATGTTGTAGAACTCATCGTACCTCAAGGGCTCAAAGAGAACAAGAGCTAGCTGGATTTCTTCTCTGAGACCACCCCTGAACTGGTATATCATGCTCTTCTCATCAGGGACGTCCTGCTTGGCAAAGTGGGCGAGCTTCTGAAACAACTTGTTGTAGTCATAGACAGACAAAGAGCCTTGCTTCAGGTTGCGGAATTCCTCACGCTTGCTTTCAACCACGCTCCGAGGGATATGGTGAGATCTAAAATCTCGACGAAAATCATCCCAAGTGATAACACGTCCACCTCTGGAGTCCTTGTACTGCTGGAACCATTCTGCAGCTTGATCTTTGAGTTGGAAGGAAGCGAACTTGACAAAGTCCTCAGGCTTGACGTTACTGCACTCGAAATGCTTGCACAGATCCACAAGCCAATCGTCAGCATCGGTTGCCTCAACACAATTGTTGAAAGTCTTAGGACCGTTAGCAAGGAGCTGGTTGAGTGTAGCAGAGTGATTCTGATTGTTGCCTTGGTTCCCTTGGTTGCCTTGATTGCGCTCTTGGAGAATTTGCATGATCAGCTGTGTGTTTGCATTGGTTGGGCCATCACAGCTTGCCATGCCTCCGGAGGAGGTGGAGGTGGTGGTGGATCAGGATTCGGAGTCGTGCGTGTTGGAGGAGCCATCCTGAAGAGGTTGACATCCATTAGCACATTGATAGACAATTATTGAAGCTGAATCCAATGGAATGAAAATTGCAACATATAGTCTTCACATCCGAACAAAATGAACGAATGCATTCCTCTTGAAATGGTCACATATCCATAAATTGAGAAGCCACGTAGAATTAAGGTAGAGAAATAAATCAACAAGGTATGGATCAAGAACGAATAATCGGTAAGAAATCCCAATCTCAAACCAATATTCGTGGAAGAAGAACTAGAGCTACTAGAATTCCCACCTATGAAACTCCCGAACCTTTCCGGTTATGCAATCAGGTGTTGGGGATACAGGGGAAGTATAACATCTCACCCAAATCTAGTAAATCCTACATCCAGCTGTATCCATCCTTCAACACAAAACCGAGAAAAAACTTCGGAAACCATCTACCTCAACCTTCGAAAAGCATCCGTTATACAAGTTATGGCGATACTCCCGAACTCCCGCCCTAGTACTGGGTGGCGTCGAGGTTATCTCACCAATGAACTGCATAAAAGATATTTTCGATGTCGGCGTACTAAACTCAGGTATTCCAGAACTACAACGATAAAATTATGACGACAACACCTCAGAGCTCAACTCCCCGGTACACTTCCACAAAACCCCTGACAGGAGGCACCAAGACAATGTTCTCATCATAAAACCATCGAAACGATTCCAAGATACCCGCGTGATCCTAAAAAAATTAGTGAAATTTGAGAAGAGAAGAGTCAAAACTCTACATCAGGATGCCTTACCAGAGCGATGAGGAGACTGGGAAGTAAAAAGAATTCCTAAACTCTCCGATATATAATTCCTAAATGACTCAAAACATTTTTCTAGACACAACTCAGCCGCTAAAAACGATCAAGCAATGGGGCTCCAAAGGTCGGGGAAGGCTCTGATACCAACTTGTAACACCCTCGATGCAACTATAGCTCCCACGTGTCGAGGCACGACTTAGAGACATAATCGCATTGAAGGCATATGTCGCAAGTAAGGTAATCTTTACACATCCCATGTAATATAATAATAAAGGGGAGATAACATAGTTGGCTTAAACTTGCCACGTCAATCAAGGTACATAAATAACATTACATCATCCAAACACTCATGGCCCGACTACGGTGCCAAAATAAAAGATAACCCAACATGCGACACGGTCCCGATCACCCCCAACTGGGTACCACTACTGATCATCAGGAAAGGAAACATAGTAACGTTGAGAGTCCTCGTCGAACTCCCACTTGAGCTCGAGCGCGTCACCTGGAGCGGAATCATCAGGCCCTGCATCTGGTGTAATAGTAATCTGTGAGCCATAGGGACTCAGCACTCTCGCACCCTCGCGATCAAGACTATTTAAGCTTATAGGTAAGGCAAGGTGAATATAAGTGGAGCTGCATCAAGCGACTAGCATATATGGTGGCTATCCTATTCGCAAAAGAGAGCGAGAAGAGGAGGCAAAGCGCGAGCGAGAAACTAGAGGACAACCTGCACAAGCATTACTCCAACACCGTGTCCACTTCCCGGACTCTGCCGAGAAGAGGCCATCACGGTAACACACTCAGTTGATTCATTTTAATTAAGTTAAGGTTCAAGTTATCTACAACCGGACATTAACAAATTCCCATCCGCCCATAACCGCGGGCACGGCTTTCGAAAGTTCAAATCCCTGCAGGGGAGTCCCAACTTAGCCCATGACAAGCTCTCACGGTCAACGAAGGAATAGACCTCCTCCCAAGACGTTCCGATCAGACTCGGTATCTCGGTTCTTCAAGACACTTCGACAGGTTAAAACAAGACCAGCAACACCGCCCGAATGTGCCGACAAATCCTAATAGGAGCTGCACATATCTCTTTCTCAGGGCACACTCAGATTGTCCTAGGTACGGGTAGGCCAGCCCAGAGTTGCCCCTGGTGGCCACCGGCAGCTGACAGGTGGACCAACACTCAGAGGAGCACTGGCCCGGGGGAGTTTAAATAAGATGACCCTCGGGCTCCGGAAACCCAAGGGAAAAAGAGGCTAGGTGGCAAATGGTAAAACCAAGGTTGGGCATTGCTGGAAAAGCTTTAATCAAGGCGAACTATCAAGGGGTTCCCATTATAACCCAACCGCGTAAGGAACGCAAAATCCGGGAACATAACACCGATATGACGGAAACTAGGGCGGAAAGAGTGGAACAAAACACTAGGCGAGAGGCCGAGCCTTCCACCCTTTACCAAGTATATAGATGCATTAAGGTAACAAGATAATATAATGATATCCCAACAAGTAAATAAATGTTCCAACAAGGAACGGCCTCCAATCTTCACCTACAACTAGCAACGCTATAAGAGGGGCTGAGCAAAGCGGTAACATAGCCAATCAACGGTTTGCTAGGGCATGGTGGGTTAGAGGTTTGACATGGCAATTTGGGAGGCTTGAAAGCAAGTGGTAGGTATCGTAGCAATGGCATAGCAAAAGAGCGAGCAATCTAGTATAGCAAAGATAGTAGTGATTTCGAGGGTATGATCATCTTGCCTGCAAAGTTGTCAGAGTTGACTGGATCCTCGAAAGCAAACTCAACGGACTCCTCGTTAGCAAACTCATCTCCCGGCTCTACCCAAACAAGACAAACAAGCAACAAGGACACAATCAACCCCGTGCAAGGATCAACCAATATGATGCAAACATGGTATGCTATGCGGGATGCGATGCGGGATGCATATGCAAGATGTGACAAGGAATGCATGACCCTGGCCTCAACCTGGAAATCCAATTGTGCCACTGGAAAGATGAGATGAAATCGCTTGAAAACGATATAAAGAACGCCGTAATCGGAGTTACGGTTTGGAAATGGCCAACAAAACAAATATGACACCGGTCTGCGATTTACAACAAGTAGCCATCTAAATGCAATGAGATGAACATGCTACAACACTCAAACATGACAACAAAATACATGGCAGGGATGCACTCAAGATGCTTAACAAAAGTTTAGCACTGAGCTATGGCCAAATCATCCATTAACAGGTTCAAACAAGCATGGCAAAAATGCATATGGCAAACAGATTTCAGGCTTAGTGAAATTAACACTTGTTTGGAATTTCAGATCAGGTAGCTCTCTTCGGAGCAACAAAACTATATGCTACAGGATCTGAGCATGGCAAAGTAAAGCATGGCATGGAGCTACTCAAAGATCTTAACAAAAGTCCCTTAGTGACCTAGAGCCAAAAGGGATCAGAAAATACAATTGCAAGCATGTGAAAACAGATATCAAGTAGGCATGTTTACGAGCTCGATGCACTCACTGCGGAGCAAGTCATGACAATCTAAGCATACAACCATCCAGAATACACAAAATGCAAGCTAGGCATGGCAAGAAAAATAGCATAGCATGCACGGATCAACTATAGCATCATCGGCAAAATCGCTAACAAGTAGACAATCTGCCCAGATTCACAAAGTAGCAAAAGTAGAGCTCGATTGACTCAAGCTAGGGTGCTCCATAATTGCAAAAAAAGACATGGATGGATAGAGCACTACAAGATTAACAAAACATCCTTACTGATCATCCTCAAAAGAGGCACGGATCACTCGGAAACAAGAAGAACATATGGCCATATGAAATAAACAGCCCAAGGACTTAGTGGAATTGCTAAGTCCCTGAAATCAGCACTACCAAGTGCCTCACTTCGCAAGCTTGCACTAGTCACCACACACATCATAAAAATACATGGGTTGCACCTCTGGAAAGATGACAAAACCCATAACAAAACGTATGTAGAGCTCATGGACATATTATGCACACAATAATCATGGCAAAGACAAATATGCAAATGGAGTAGCAGATCTGACAATTATCTCAAGTATCCCTCTTCTAACAGCATTTCGGGCATCAAGATGAGATCAAATGAAAATGATGCAATGGAATGAAATGATGTACTCTCTGAGATGAACATTTTGATATGCTATATGCCAAAAATGGAGCTACGGATGCAAAGTTATGATGCGATGAACAGGAGCACATGGATTAGGGTTTCTGAGAAAAAGTCAACCCTAAAAAAACCAGATCTCAGATCCGGAGCGCGGAAGCCGAGGACCGCCGGGGTTTCGCCGGAGTTCATCGGGGAGG
>NC_057800.1:266360109-266560624 GCF_018294505.1 Triticum aestivum
GCGGCGAGCTCCGGGCAGCCCGAGATGGCGGCGGCGGCGCCGGGCTGGAGGAGCCGTCCGGCTCGGGCGGCGCGGAGGGAGGATGGCGGCGGGGCACGATGGGCCTCGGGGGCCCGACCTGGGCCTCCCGGGCCGGCGGCGGGGAAGTGGGCGCGATGCCACTTGGCGCCCGCTGATTGGCCGGAGGTGGCAGCGGGATTCGTCCGGCGGTGGGTCCGACGTGTCCGGTGGCAGTGGGCAATTTTTTTAGGGTTAGGGAGAGAGGAGATCCGCGAATTTCGGGAGGGGTCTTTATATAGGCATAGGAGGAGCTAGGAGAGTCCAAATAAGGTGCAGTTTTCGGCCACGCGATCGTGATCGAACGCTCTAGATGATGGAGCAGGTTTAGGTGGGTTTTGGGACAAATTGGAGGGGTGTTGGGCTGCAACACACACGAGGCCTTTTCGGTCCCTCGGTTAACCGTTGGAGTATCAAACGAAGTTCAAATGATACGAAACTTGATAGGCGGTCTACCGGTAGTAAACCAAGGCCGCTTGGCAAGTCTCGGTCCAATCCGGAAATGTTTAATCCCCACACATGAAAGAAAGCTAGAAATGACCACCGGAGGAGAACGGAGCGCCGGAATGCAAAACGGACAACGGGGAAAATGCTCGAATGCATGAGATGAACACGTATGCAAATGCAATGCACAGGATGACATGATATGAGATGCATGACAACGACAACAACACACGGAGACAAAAACCCGAACCCGAGAAAATAAAATAACTTAACGCCGGAAACGGCAAGAGTTGGAGTACAAATTGGGAAAGCTACATCCGGGGTGTTACAGTTAGCCACCATATATGCTTAGTGCTTGCTGCAGTTCCACCTCCTACCCTTTCCTACCCATAAGCTTAAATAGTCTTGATCTCGCGGGTGTGAGATTGCTGAGTCCTCATGACTCACAGATACTTCCAAACAGTTGCAGGTGCTGATGATACCAGCATAGGTGACACAACCCAGCTCAAGTGGGAGCTCGATGAAGATCTTGGTCGTTGTTTTGTTTTGTTTACATTTGATCAGTAGTGGAGCCCAGTTGAGACAATTGGGGATCTAGCATTTGGGGTTGTCTTCCTTTATTTTGGTTTCGTAGTCGGACCTTTGAGTGTATTTGGATGATGTATGAATTATTTACGTATTGTGTGAAGTGGCGATTGTAAGCCAACTCTTTATCCCTTTCTTATACAGTACATGGGATTGTGTAAAGATTACCCCTCTTGTGACAAAGCCACAATGCGGTTATGCCTCTAAGTCATTCCTCGACACATGGGAGATATAGCCGCATCGTGGTTGTAACAAGTTGGTAATCAGAGCCATCCCTGACTTAGGAGCCCCTGCTTGATCGAATCACTGACATTGTTGAGTCTAGAACAAAATATTTGAGTCTTAGGATTATATATATATATCGGAGAGTAGGATTATTTTTACTCCTCGGTCCCTTCATCGCTCTGGTGAGGCCTCCTGACGTAGAAGTTTTGACCCTTCTCTCCTCAAATTTCACGATTTTTTTAGGATCACGCGGGTATGTTAGAATCGTTCCGATAGTCTTGTGACAAGAACATTGTTCTTGGTGCCTCCTGACATTTAGGGGTTGTGGCAGTGTCCTGGGGAGTTGAGCTCCGAGGTGTTATCGTCACAATTTTATCGTTGCAATTCTGGAATACCTGAGTTTCGCCGACATCGAAAATCTCTTTTATGCAGTTGTTGGTGAGATAACCTCGACGCCACCCAGTACTGGGGTGGGAGTTCGGGAGTATTTCCATAACTAGTATAACGGATGCTTTTCAAAGGTTGAGGTACACGATTTCTGAAGTTTTCTTGGTTATGTGTTGAAGGATGGATAAAGCTGGATGTAGGAATTGTTAGTTTGGGTGAGATATTATGCTTCCCCTATATCCCCAACACCTGATTGCATAACTAGAAAGTTTCTTGAGTTTATAAGTGGGAATTCAAGTATCATGTAGGATATCCTTCCAACAGACACATGATAAGATATGGGATCTATCATATTTTTGTTTACGGCTTATTTTGCAAGCTAATCCTTTGTTTTGTTTTGAGTTGTGGTATTCGAGTTGCTTCAATGTTAAGTGTTGATTCCATACCTTCCCTAAGCGGTGTTCTCATATTCCTATGTGAATACTAATCCTTTATGATAATCGAGATTTTCATGTCAATCCTTTTCAATCGGCGTGTTTCTCTTCAAGTGGATCCGATCATTTTCAACATCCGCAAGATCAACTCAAAGTCTTCTCAACGTTATTTGTTTCATCTGTCCCAAGTTGCCTTTGTTTTCCCGCCTTCCCACCCTTTTTCTTCAAGCACTCAGATTTCTTAATCAAGTATCCTTTTATTGATGGGAAGTCTCTGCATTATTTTCCGTCAATGTTCTTATCCGGTGATTCTCAGGAAGATACTAATATAGCTTCAAGTTTATCATTCTTCGTTCTCTTTTCTTCTCCGATGGATTCAATTCAAACTTTGTCGATCATATCCTTTTCTCATTTCATATGTTTTCTCAAGCCGATGCAACTCTTCATCGTTAATCTCTCTCCATTCATATCCGAAGTACTGAAGATATCTCAGGAGATTCGTGTTTTCATTCCTAAACCGTTCAAGCTATCTCGAGGTTATTATCTCATTCAAGTCATTTAATTCAACCGGCGCAATCTCTGTTTTTAACCATTCGAAGGTGTTTCTCTTGAGTGGTCCCTAACCCATAGGTCTTTTCCCAGGATCTTACCTGACTCTTCTATTTTCCTTGGAGTTACTCTCAAATTCTTCTCCAAGTTTGATGTAAGAATAAATTATCATCAGTCATATGTATTTCTGCAAGATCTTTCAAATTCTTTTCATCGTTGGTTCAACCTTTCCAAATTTCATTCCGGAGTGCCTCAATAATTCATGGTGGTATTTCTCATCGTCTTTCTCTCCATTTGATGACTGAAGAAGATTTTCTCTTAAATCTTGCTCCGTTCTCTTGAAGATGCGTTGCTCAAGCTTGCTGCCATCCTCTCATAATTGTTTTCGATTGTGAGAATTCTTTCACCCATCCGGAGCAATTCAGGAGTCTTTTCAGTCTGATTCTCCGGAGGCCGTCATTACAGAAGAATTATTCATTCAAGCTTTCAGCTCTCGTTCTCCAAATCATATTGGTGCTTCATTCAAGTATTCTCTAATCTGCTCGTGATCTATTCATTCTCATGTTTCTAAATTCCATCATGTATCTACATTCGTTTTCCAATTCTTCTGGGTGAATTGTGCCTTTTCTACTTTCATGTGCAATTCTTACGGTGGTTCGTTCAGGAGTTCTCTTCCTTGGTTATCATATCAATTCATTTGTTCTTTACAATCCTACCGGCGGATCGTTGAAGACCTTTCTCAAGTTTGCGCTATATCTCTCTTAATCCTTTCTACGAAAATAAGTTGTACACAACATCTGTTGCTTGTCATCAATTTAAATTGATGAAGGATATGCATAACGTAATTCCTATTATTGTTTCATCCAACTGATCTAGTTTCTTCTTTCTAGAGATGTTCATCATGTCACATTTCTCGGTTCAAGATGCTTCATCTTTTCTTTTTCGGAGTTTCAAGTTTTCTGCTTTATCTCGTCACGAAGCTCCATCTAAATCATCGCAAGGCTTCACCTTATGTTCTCAACTTCTCTTTATTTTTATCATCCTTTTATTACCATAGTCTTCATGGAGGCGCTACATGGTGCTTCCTCAAGGATTCTTTTCATTCTTCAATTGTTCTTCAAGTTTTCTCTCGAAGTTAAGATCCGCCAAGCTATACTCTGAAGTAAACATTGTGCTCAACACATGTTTTGTTTTAGGAGTTCAAGCATTCTTCATCTTGCATTCCGATGTGCAATTCTTTCATATCTCATCTTTTGAGGTGGTGTTATGTCACTGTTGATAATTTCCCTTCGTGTTTCATGAGTCACAAGTTTTCAAGAGTGACATATCTTAAATCCTTCATTTTCAATTCATTCAGGATATCTTTTCAACCAATCAACCTCTTCATTGGAGTTATCTTGGGTTATATTTCACCTAAAGCTTTCCCTAAGGATTTTTGCTATTTATGGTGCTCATAAATGACCCAAGTTCTTCATTTAACCTCCTGGTGAAATAAGCTTCTCGTTTCCTTGTTGATGTCAATCCAATCTATTGTTTCCGTTAGTGGCAAAATTTCACCTCATAGTTTTGAGAAGTTTTCATAAGCCCACAAGCGGCTTATTGTTTTCGTTGTTGATATTTTAACAATTCCGTTCAAGCGTTCTTTGTAAGGATGTTTTCTTTCAAATTCATTTGTGGGAGGAGTTATCATTTTCTTCCCCGTTTCTTCGTTCCATCAATCTAGATTATATTCTCTCGTTCCGGAGGCATTGTGATTTAACTCCCTTCTAACCATCGTCTCGTGTTTTTTCAAAGATCATGTTCTTTCCTTTGCTTATCCTTTCAACCCGAGTGTTTTGCCCTCTTTTCAAGTTCCTCCCATTTTGTCAAGTTTTTCCTCCCTTCTCAACCGGAGTGTTGTCTGAAATCTTTCTTATCCCTTGTGCCATTCTTTCAATAGTTTTGGAGCCAGTGTGTTGTTATTTTCTTCAAATATCCTCTCATCTTGTCAAGTTCATGTTCAATTCCTTCCATTTACAGTCGGAGTGCTATCCAAATTATATCATTCTTATTCCTTCTCTATCTTGTTTTAATCAGAGTGTTGTGTCTATCATTCCTCTTCTAACCGAAGTCTCATCCAAGTGCTTTCATTTTGCCAAGTTCATATTATTGCCTTCCATTTCCAACCGAAGTGTTGTTGTAATTGATCTTTATCATTCCTTGTACATCTCGTTTCTACTTGAGTGCTTGCATGTACTTCTTGTCCATTGCAACCCTTTTCTTATGTCTTTCAACCTACAAGGTTCTAGTCGAAATTGTTTAAACTCCCAAGGTTCATTGGTTTCACTCGTTGGTAAAAGAAGAAACTTTGTTTTGCCTCTTCCTCTTCCGCTTCTCTCTGGTGCCATCTTAGATCTCGGGACAAGATCCTCTTGTAGTGGTGGAGTGTTGTGATGCCCTAAGACCAGAGCTTCAGATGCCTTCCTTGTTTTCCGAGTTTCATCGTGTGATTTGTTTGGTTCGTTGCTTTCATTTTTTTCATCATGTGCATTGCATCATGTCATCTTGCACCTCTTATTAAAACTCAACCAATTGAATTGTATGGAAATTCGATTCATTTAAATCGAGGGATATTCACTATGGTGATTTCTCTTTAAAACATATTCTCCCAATATTTTAGGGAGCTGTAATAAACATTCAAACACACTTGCAAATACTCACATGCCTTTTTTCTGCTTCAAGTTTGGTCCCCAAACTTTTCCTGTAAATTCTTTCATCACTTCCCCGAGCTCCACCTAAATTCTCAACATTTCTGGGCACTTCAAAACCCTAGTCCTAGTCAAATGAGTTTGAATTCATATCTTCCGATCTTTCCACTTCTAATTTTCTCGGACCAAACATATTTTTGTGAGTCCAAGAAAATTTGCCTCGCGCTCCAATTCTTCTCCTATCTCTCTCTATATCTCCAAACCCTCTGTTTAATTGCTAGAACAGGGAAAAGGGATCTAGGAGAGAAAGAGAGTGCAGGACCTCAGCCCATCCAAATCCCTAGGCCCATCTCCTGCAGCCCACCTAAACCCTCTACAACCCTAGCCCGATCGAAACCCCCCTCTCGCTCCCCTGCTCGATCCTCCAGCGCCTCCAGGAGCTCAATCCCATCTCCCCCTCTGTCCGCCGCTTCTCCCTCTCTCGATCCCCTCCCCTCATTCCTTCGAGCAGGCCCGTGTCCAACACCACCACCATGCGCGCACTGCTCGATCCCCACTCCTCCTTTCCTCCACCTCGTGCCCCCGAAGGAGCCCCTCCGCCTCGCCCTTTCTCCTCCATGCGCCGACGACCAGCGACCAGACGAACAGGAATGTAACGCCTCGAGACCGACGCGTCATGTGTCTTCCAGTTATTCGCTGTTGTTGCCATGTCATTTACTTGCGTGTCGCATCTTGCCATGTCATCATGTGCATTGCATCATCATGTTTTCAAAACTTGCATCCGTCCCGGTCTCCTCATTCTCTTCGTTGTCCGTTCTGAGCCCAGACTCACTTGCACGCGCCCGCGGCTTGTCCAAAATAGTATTTTATAAGTGGTCAGAAAATGTTCTCGGAATGGGTTGAAAGTTGGCATGCGGTGTCGTTATGTTGTTAGTAGGTCGCCTGCCAAGTGTCATCGCATTCGAAGTTCGTTTGATGCCCCAACGGATATCTATAGCGACAATATAGTCGTTCAAACGTCGGGCGTTTTCGGTCTCCTAAACAGTCACCGGGTCTCTCTCTTCTCTCAGCCCAAGGCTCTCTGCACAACGCACTACCACTCACCACCAAGCCCTACCTAACCTCTCTCGTCAGCCCGTGACCCTCCTCGCGCTCGCGTTCAGAAGCTGTCCCGGACCCGACCCGGGCAGTCGTCACCGTTGGGTCCGGATCATCCCCAAACATCTCCTTTTTGTTAATTGGACTTCCTAACCTATATTTTTCTCGGCCGTCCGATTATAATCGTATGGACAAGATATCCCTACCCTAATCCCTACCTATATATATAGTCAAACCCTAGTCCGAGTCATCCCATCCATTCCATCCATCCCATCCGCCGCCACTAGCTCCACCTGGTCTCCCCCTTTCCTCGGGATCTTGCCAGATCCACCCAATCGATCCTGCCTTCTCCTCATTTTCCCCACCGAGCCAACCACCGAACACCACCAGCCAGATCCATCTAACCACCAACCGCCTAGCCTCCCTCGCTTTTGGATCGGTAGGAACCACGTCTGGATCCCCTTCTGTCGAGCACTTCCATGGAGCCACACTCCTGTGCCTCCCGGTCGTCATTCCCGAAGACCAATAGCACAGATTCCTCGCAGACGCCTTTGTTCGAGCACTCCCGCGCCGCCAAGTTGGAGCTCTCCTGCGTCGGCCACTCAGGTCATGTCCCTGCCAGTGCCCCTCGTCCTCACTTTTCCCTCTTTCTCTCTCTAACCTCTCTGTCTATCTCACCCCATTCAAGCAGGAGCGGCGCCGCCCTCGACCCGTCTCCATCCGGCCGACAACGAGCAGTAGCTCGCTGGAGTTGAGCTCCATCGGATCCGCCTCCCTCTGCCCGTTGTTGGCGCTCCTCCGCCACTGCAAGTCCCTCGCCGCGCCGCTTCTCCTTTGCAACGAGCGGCAGCTGCAGCCGATGCAACCGCCGCGTGCCCTTGGCTGCATCGCCCCGAACCGGCCTCGTCTTCGTGGTTTCCCGCTCCTCCAGCCACCTCCGCCCGTTTCCCCGTCCCCGGCGACGTCTGCAGCTGTGCCAAGCCGCCGCCGCTGGCTCTGCTTCACCGGAACCGGGGGTCCTCGTTTTGCTTCGCCCCGCCCCAAGTCCCTGCCGCCCCCTGCATCCCCTGCTACGAGCAGGAGCTCGCCCGATGCCACCTCGCCTCCCCAACCCGAATGGACACCAGATCCGGCCATCTCCGATGCATACCCGCCGGTTCCCGTTGACCCCATCGCCAGAACCTCCCCGACGCCTGCGTCGCCCTGAACCTGTCACTGTAGCTTTCCTTCAGAACGAGAAGAGCAGCTCGCCCGCCCCACTCGACCGGTTGACCGCACCTCCACGCGCCTGGGCCGCCTCCTCTTCGCTCGTTGACCGAGGCCCAGTCCCCACCTCCACAGATCTGGGCTTTGGCCCATGGTGAGCAGCACCCGAGCCCCTGTGCAATGTTGGGCCGGCCTCTGTTTCGGCCCGTAGGTTTTTTTCCTTTGTGCGATTTTATCATTTATCCAGGGATTTCCAGTTTTACAGAAAAGCCCTCTTACTTCATTCATTTAATAACTCACCAACCATGCATCACATGTAAAAACTTAATATATCAAACTTGCTTAGAATTTTGTGTAGATTAATAATATCCAACTTTCATCCTTGTTAAAAATGTTTAAAATGATGTTTTCTTATATTTTGCTAAATGCCATGATAAAATGCTTTCTTTCATAACTTAATAACCGTAGCTCCATTTTTAATAAACTTTATATGTAAATGGGGTAGAAAAATGTCTAGTTTAACATTGCATGTTTAACAACTCTAAAATATGGTTTAGGGCAGAACAGTACCAAACCTAAAATATGCGCATGTGGATTTTCTGGATTTGTTGTTTGTTGTTCCGGCCTCATTTAAACTTTCCTAGTTAGGTAGTTTTATTATGCTTCACCTCTTGCGACGCTAACCAACATTTAATATTGTTGAGTACATAAACGGGAGAGAACTAAATAAGTCACGTGGTGTTTCGTCAATATGCAACACTTTGCATATTGAGCTCCACTTAATTTGTAGGATTGCTTGTGCACTTTGCCATGCCATGCTTCATTAAACCAGACATGCATCATACTTGGTTGTGCATCATGCCATGTTTATGTGGTGGTTCTTTACTTTGTGGTTTGCTTCTTTTCGGTGTTGCCTCTTCGGGTTAGTTCCGACAACGTCGCGTTTGTCAGGATCTGTTAGACTACGTCCGTTTGTCTTCTTCATGGACCCGTGCTTCTTCCTTGCGGGATCTCAGGCAAGATGACCATACCCTCGAAATCACTTCTATCTTTGCTTGCTAGTTGCTCACTATTGCTATGCCGCGATACCTACCACTAGCTATATCATGTCTCCCATATTGCCATGTCAAGCCTCTAACCCACCTTACCTAGCGAACGGTTGTTTGGCGATGTTACCACTTTGCTTAGCCCCTCTTATAGCGTTGCTAGTTGCAGGTGAAGATGGAGTTTGTTCCATGTCAGAACATGGATATTGTTGGGATATCACAATATCTCTTATTAAATTAATGTATCTATATACTTGGTAAAGGGTGGAAGGCTCGGCCTTATGCCTGGTGTTTTGTTCCACTCTTGACACCCTAGTTTCCATCATACCAGTGTTATGTTCCTTGATTTTGTGTTCCTTACACGGTTGGGTGTTATGGGAACCCCTTGACAGTTTGCTTTGAGTAAAACTACTCCAACAAGGCCCAACCTTGGCTTTACCATTTGCCTCACCACCACCTACTTTTCCCTTGGGAGTCACGCTCCTAAGGGTCATCTTTATTTTAACCCCCCAGGGCCAGTGCTTGTCTAAGTGTTGGTCTGAGCCTGTCAGCCGCCGGTGGCCACTAGGGGCAACTCTGGATTGGTCTACCGGAATCTTGGACAATCCAGTGTTGCCCTGAGAATGAGATATATGCAGCTCCTATCTGGATGTTGGCGCATCGGGTGGTCTTGCTGGTCTTGTTTTACCATTGTCGAAATGTCTTGTAATCGGGATTCCGAGACTAATCGGGTCTTCCCGGGAGAAGGTACATCCTTCGTTGACCGTGAGAGCTTGTGATGGGCTAAGTTGGGACATCCCTGCAGGGTTTGAACTTTTGAAAGTCGTGCCCGTGGTTATGGGAAGATGGGAATTTGTTAATATCCGGTTGTAGAGAACTTAAAACTTAACTTAACTAAAATGCATCAACCGCGTGTGTAGCTGTTATGGTCTCTTCTCAGCGGAGTCCGGGAAGTGAACATGGTTCTTGTGTTATTCTTGAACGTAAGTAGTTTCAGGATCACTTCTTGATCACTTCTAGCTTCACGACCGTGTATGTTAGCCACCATATATGCTTAGTGCTTGCTGCAGTTCCACCTCCTACCCTTTCCTACCCATAAGCTTAAATAGTCTTGATCTCACGGGTGTGAGATTGTTGAGTCCTCGTGACTCATAGATACTTCCAAACAGTTGCGGGTGATGATGATACCAGTGCAAATGACGCAACCCAGCTATAGTGGGAGCTCGATGAAGATCTTGTTCGTTGTGTTGTCTCATTTCCTGTTGATCAATAGTGGAGCCCAATCGGGTCGATCGGGGATATAGCATTTGGGGTTGTCTTCTTTTACTTTGGTTCCGTAGTCAGACCTTGATTGTATTCTGGATGATGTGTGTATAACTTGTATTTGCGTGAACTGGCGATTGTAAGCCAACTCTTTATCCCTTTCTTATTCAATACATGGGATGTGTGAAGATTACCCCTCTTGCGACAAACCTACCATGCGGCTATGCCTCTAAGTCGTGCCCCGACACGTGGGAGATATAGCCGCATTGTGGGTGTTACAAGTTGGTATCAGAGCCTTCCCCGACTTAGGAGCCCCCTGCTTGATCGAATCGCTGACGTTGTTGAGTCTAGAACAAAATGTTCCGAGTCTTAGGATTATATATATATATATATATATCAGAGAGTAGGATTCTTTTTACTCCTCAGTCCCTTCGTCGCTCTGGTGAGACCTCCTGGCATGGAAGTTTTGACTCTTCTCTCCTCAAATTTCACGAATTTTTAGGATCACGCGGGTATCTTGGAATCGTTCCGATGGTTTTGTGACGAGAACATTGTTCTTGGTGCCTCCTGACATTCAGGGGTTGTGGCAGTGTGCCGGGGAGTTGAGCTTCAAGATGTTGTCGTCACAATTTTATCGTTGCAGTTCTGGAATACCTAAGTTCGCCGACATCGAAAATCTCTTTTATGCAGTTGTTGGTGAGATAACCTCGACGCCACCCAGTACTGGGGCGGGATTTCGGGAGTATTGCCATAACTCGTATAACAGATGCTTTCGAAGGTTGAGGTAAATGATTTCCGAAGGTTTCTCGGTTATGTGTTGAAGGATGGATACAACTGGATGTAGGAATTGTTAGTTTGGGTGAGATATTATGCTTCCCCTGTATCCCCAACACCTGATTGGATAACCAGAAAGTTTCGGGAGTTTATAAGTGGGAATTCAAGTAGCGCCTAGGATATCTTTCTGACAGATGCATGATATGAGATTGGGGTTCGACGTCTAGTGGTCCGCCTATCCACGGTTGGTTTTACAGTGGTCTCGTTGTGTCTTAAAGAGTCCTTGGCTATGCTGACACGGGGACGTTTCATATGTCATGTGCACGGCCTTGTACAAGATGGTGTTGTACGATCGAGCCCGTGTGGGCCCCACCACGAAAACTTTGGACGAAATCTCTATCATATGTTTGTTCCGGCTTATTCTGCAAGCCAATTGTCACATCCCTAGTTCTGGTTTGCACTAGGATAGCGTCATATGTGCATCATGTCTAAATTTTTTCTTCAACTTGAAATGGGGACTAATAAACCCCAACACCCCCTTTGAAATACTAGGTTCCAACAATTGGAATTTCAATGAACCCAAAATGCCCTTCATAAATGTTCACCATCTTTGGTCCTGGCTAAACCCTCTGCCAAAAATGGTTTCATATTTTTGGAGGCTATTCTGGATTTTTGCACCAAGCCATAAGTATTTGCATTTGGGCAATTTAAATCCTATAAATATTTTAAAATGCCCAAATAATCTTGAAGGTATTTTTAGGATGTTGAGAATATTTTCAAATATGCCTCTAAATATTTTCAGGTTTTTCCTAAATGGAATAGTATTTCTACTATTTCAAAACACATAACAGAAACAAATTAAAAGAAAAACAGAAAGGAGAGAGAGAGAAAAGAACCTCACCTGGCTTACCTGGCCCAGGCGAGAAGCCAGCCCAGCTGGCTAGCCCAGCCCAGCAGCCTCCCCTTGTCGTCTTGCTCCTCTGCCAGGAGGACTAGGGCGTGTGCCCGACGCACGCACGCACACGCGCGCCACCTCCACCCTGCTTGCTTGCACCCTCGATGGCCTGGACGCCTCTGGCGTCGCCACGCACCCCTTTCTCTCCCTCTCTCTCGCTCTCGAGTGTTCCCCCTTTCCTGGACCTCTCTCCCCCACCCACCGAACGGGTTCATCGCTGCCGCTCGCCATAGTCATGCCCACCGTGCTCCCCTCGCCTCGCTGATGTGTCCTAGAGCTACGCCCCGTCGCCTTCTCCGTCTTCGTCAAGCCACGCAGCTGGGGATGCCCTACTTCGACCTTGTTGCCGCCGTTTTCAACCGCGAGCGCCCGAGATCGCCGGCGCCCGTACGTCGCCGTCTGGCCTTCCCCGAGCCTGCTTCGACGCCCTTTGCATTCGATGTGAGCTCCATCGTCGTTTGCCCCTCTTCCCCTTGCCTCTCGATCACCGTAGCCGCCTTTTCGACCGAAGCCGAAGCTCGTCGCCGTCGGCCATGATGCCGCCGTCGTTTTAGCCACCATAGCTTGCGCCTGAGCGCATCAACGCGCTCGGTGCCTTCCCAGGAGCACGCCGCTCCCACCAGCTCCTCCTCCCCAGCACCCTAACGCCGAGCCCAAACTAAACCGAACTCCGGCCGCCGCCGAGGTCGACACAGTGCTCAACTCCGGCTACCTCGCACCCTCCCATTGCCACCGATAGATGCGCGCGAGCTCTAGCTAGTCGTAGAGACCAACTGCGGCTCAAACCGCAGTCTGTAAGCGAAACCCGAGCCTCGCCGCCGCATCTGCTCGTCGCCGGTGGCTAAACGTCGGCCTAACAACTAATTAGCACTAAGCTAATGACCCACAGACTCATAGACATGTGGGCCCCGCTGCCTAATTAACTCTGGTTTAGCTTTTGCTTAGATTAAACTAACCACATGGGCCCTATAGGTCAGTTTGACCTGGCCACGTCATACGTTGACCGACCCCACACGTCAGTGCTGACTTGCTGACGTGGCTGTTGACCTGACCCCACCTGTCAGTGACCCAGACAGCACTGTGTGACTGACCAGTGGACCCCACTGGTCAGGTTTGACCTGGTCAGCCGTAGTTGACCTCCTGACATCACAGTGACGCAATGCTGACGTAGTTAATAATTTTCTGGATTTAAAATAATTCAGAAAATCCAAATAATTGCCTAAACTTCTAAAAATCATAGAAAATCAACCGTATCTCCAAATGAAATAAATTATATATGAAAAATGACCAGAAAAATCCAATCTATCCATTGTACCATTTTCATGCATGTTAGAACAACTTATGGCTGCTGTTTAGGCCAAAACATACAAATGGCATCTAAATCCTCACATATGGAGTTTGAATTTGAACCTAGGGTTCAAACCAACTCCATTTAACATGTTGCTAGCTGCATTAGGTGAAATCACAACATGTTGGCATGTCATAATCATGCATCATATTGTGCATTGCATTGATTGTGTTCTTTCTGTGTTTGCCGGTGGTTGTTCCCCCTCGGTAGACAATGTTTTCGACGATGAGATCGATGACACCGGTGAAGAACTATACTATCTTCAGAAGTGCCAGGCAAGCAAAACCCCCCTTGTTCATTCCGATACAATCCCACTCTCTCGCTACTGCTCTCTTTTATTGCATTAGGACAACAATGATTCAACTGTTACATGATGCGGTAGCCGGCCCAGTTTCTGCGCGGCCCGTTACTGTGCAGCCCAGCTGCCAGTCATCTTCCTCCCCCTCGCCCCGAAGCAGCTGCGTGCTGGACGCACGCGCGCCGACGCCGGCCACCTCCTGCTTCGCCGTGGCAGCCTCCCCGACTTCCTCGCGACGCCACGGAGACGTCCCCGACCCCCTCTCACTTCTCCCTCGCTCTCTGGACCTCCCTCCCCCTCGCTCCTCTGTTTCCCCTCCCGCGACCGAGCGGAGCTCGCCGTCATCGTCTCCGTACCCATGGCCACCGGCCACCCCTAGCCTCGCCGATGCACCCAGGAGCTCCGCCTCGACCCCCTCTTCCTCCCCACCGATCCACAGCCCTCCGGAAGCCCTGCATCGCCGCCATCGCCGTCGTCTTCTACCTCAGACCCGCCGGCCATCTTCGTCAAATTCGCCGGCTCCGGACCGTCCCCGACCTCGCCGAGCGTCCCCTCGTCATCGCCGTGAGTCACTGACCCTCTCCCCTAACTCAGCATGCTCCCCTCCGTGCCGTAGCGCCGTTCCCCACGAGCACCGAAGCCACCGTCCGCCATTGCTGCTGCACGCATAGCCTCCGTGCTCCCCTGGCCGCACTGAGCTGCTCTTAGTGCTCCCCATGACTAGCAGGTGCTGCCCAGCCTCTCCATTTGCTCACTGATGCACCGTAGCGACGCGCCCGAGCACCACCGAACACCATCGCCGCCAAAGCTCGTCGCCGGCATGAGTTCCGGCGACCCCACGACCTCCCACTTGGTCCTCTGGATGCGCGAGAGCAAGGGCCATCCCCTGGTGCCCTCAGCGCGCCAAGCTGACGCCTCTAGCGCAAGTCCGGCGTGCCCCCGCCGTGTCCTGTGGTCGCCGCCGGCTGGTCTCCGGTGACGCCGACGTGGCGCACTTATTTAGTCGCTAATGACCCTACTAACAGCCCTATCACTCACTGACATATGGGCCCCACGCCCTTAACTAACCATGATTAACCCCTGTTTAGTTTAAGTTAACCACAGTGGCCCCACGCGTCAGTTTTGACCGCGCTGACGTGGCCGTTGACTGGGCCCACATGTCAGCGACACAAACCAGTCTGAGACACCGACATGTGGACCCCACTGGCCAGGTTTGACCTGGACCAGCCACGTTGACCTGCTGACGTCACTAATACGTCATGCTGACGCAGTATTTGTTTCTGGAATTAAAATAAATCAAAAATGATTTATAAATTTCAGATAATATCCAAAACTTCTAAAATTCATAGAAAATTAACCGTAACTCCAAATTAAATAAATTATATATGAAAAATTATCAGAAAAATTCAAGGAATCCATCTGTACCATTTTCATGCATGTTAGAACAACTTATAGCTGCTGTTTAGCACAAATCAATTAAATGGCATTTGAATAATCACATATGGAGTTTGAATTTGAATCTTGTATTCAAACCAACTTCATTTAATCTGTTGCTAGTTGCATTAGCTCAAAACACATTCATTTTGCCATGTCATGATCATGCATCATATTGTGCATTGCATTGATTGTGTTCCCTTCTGTGTTGCCGGTGTTGCTCCCCCTCGATAGACGTTGTACCGATGATGTGATTGTTGACACTGATGAAGACTCAATGTTATCTTCAGAAGTGCCAGGCAAGCAAAACCCCCTTGTTCATTCCGATACAATCCTACTCTCTCGCTCCTACTCTCTTTTACTGCATTAGGACAACAACGATTCAACTGTTACTTGCTGCGGTAGCTGAACCCCTTATCCTTTGCATGACCTGTCATTGCCACAGTAAATAGATGAAACCCACTAGCATGAGTAGGAGTTGTTTGAGCCCTGTTGTGCCTACTCATTCATGTTTGTTTGTCATGCCTGCTACTGCTTAGAGTTGAGTCAGGTCTGATTCATCGGGGATGAATCAGAGGCGTGTGAACATGTCCTACTGTGTGTGAGCTAAGTGTGTGAACACGATTTGGTAAAGGTAGCGGTGAGAGGCCATGTAGGAGTACATGGTGGGTTGTCTCATTGCAGCCGTCCTCAGGAACTGAGTTCTGTGTTTGTGATCCATGATTCAGCTACTACCACGCATTGGGCCCGAAACCAATGGACCCTCTCGGCTTCTTGATCACCCTTGTCCTCTGTCCAGGAGTTGCAAGTAGTTTCTGGTGTTTGTAGTATGCTGGAGGCCGTGCGCAACGCTGACCGTAGGGGTGGGCTGTGATGCGGTAGGCACGTGGCCGAGTAAACCGGGCGCCCGTTTGGTGTCACGGAACCCTGTACACATCGTTTGGGGCTGTGAGCGAAACTCCGGCCGGATCTCCTCATGGATGGAACCCGAATAGGCGATAAACCTGGACTAGAGACTCGAGTGTTTAGGTAGGCCGTGGCCGACACCCACGTTGGGCTTCCGCTTGAAGCTTGCCGAGTACATGTCGTGTAAACGGCGGTAAGTGGTGAGAGCGTGTGTGAAGAAGTACACCCCTGCAGGGTTAATATGATCTATTCGAATAGCCGTGTCCGCGGTAAAGGACTTCTGGATTGCTTATATCAGTTCATAGACAAGTGAAAGTGGATACCCTAAAATACGCAAGATAAGCGTGAGTGCTATGGATGGCGTTCTCGTAGGTAGACGGGAGCGGATCCATAGTGGTGTATTGATATGGTGAATATGTGGACTCGTGTGCGCCACCTCAAAAGAGTTACATTGCAGTCGTAGTTTAGGATAGCCACCGAGTCAAAGCTGGCTTGCTGCAGTTAAACCCCACCATCCCCTTGTTGATAATGATGCATATGTAGTTAGTTCTGATGTAAGTCTTGCTGGGTACATTTGTACTCACGTTTGCCTATTTATGTTTTTGCAGAGAGACTTCGGTCTCGCTAGTAGTTTCGCGTGGACTTCGACGTTTAGCTTGTTACCTCAGCTACGATCTTGTGCCCTCGGCAGGATCTGATAGATAGTCAGGCTTCTCAGCCTTTTTCATTTATAGATGTCTGTACTCAGACATGATAGCTTCCGCTTGTGCTTTGACTTGTATGCTCTGATTGTTGGGTCGTGAGACCCATGTTTGTAATATCTCGCTCCTCGGAGCCTATTGATTAAAATACTTGAGTCGTAGAGTCATGTTGTGATGCCATGTTGTATTTGCACATATCGAGCATATTGTGTGTATGCTATTGGAATGCTTGGTATGTGTGGGATCTGACCATCTAGTTGTTTATCTTTAGTAGCCTCTCTTACCGGGAAATGTCTCCTAGTGTTTCCACCGAGCCATGGTAGCTTGCTACTGCTCCGGAACACTTAGGCTGGCCGGCATGTGTCCTTCTTCGTTCCTGTGTCTGTCCCTTCGGGGAAATGTCACACGATGAATATCGGAGTCCTGTTAGCCCGCTACAGCCCGGTTCACCGGAGTCCTGCTAGCCCAGTGCTACAGCCTGGATTCACTCGCTGATGACCGACACGTTCGATGCTGGGTCATGAATGCCTGTCCCTGTAAGTCTGTGCCACTTTGGGTTTACGACTAGCCATGTCAGCCCGGGCTCCTTATCATATGGATGCTAGCGACACCGTCATATACGTGTGCCAAAAGGCGCAAACGGTCCCGGGCTAAGGTAAGGCGACACCCGTGGGAATACCGTGCGTGAGGCCGCAAAGTGATATGAGGTGTTACATGCTAGATCGATGTGGCATTGGGTCGGGGTCCTGACAGCGTTGGTATCAGAGCTTGACTGCCTATAGGATTACCAAGCCAAACTGGTCGAAGTTGAGTCTAGAAATGCTTTAGTTATATAAGGGAATTGATTGTGGGATGGAACGTAAGGCTCTTTTTACTCCTTATACCTCATGCCCTTCTGATCTGAGTCATCTTATCTTTCCTACGGGGATTAAGAGCTAGGCTATCTCTTCTTTCTATCAGGATCACGCGTTACTAATCCGTAGACTTATAAGATTGTTGGATTTAAGCTTGGGTTCAGTTTCTACTACTTCCGTATGTTAATTGTTGATCTCGAAACCTTGATATTGTGCTTCTGTGTGGTTATGCCACCATTTTTGTGAATGTCTCAAATCTTTTCTGAGCATTTACAGCCGTTATGCTGTCCGAGTCATCCCAGGTTTCCAAAGAGTCTGACGTATTTGCAAAATCCTTTTCCTCTGGTTTCAATGTCTTTTAGGCCAGGTTAATCACACAAATCGGTGAGTTGAGGTACTCTGTTGCCTCGACATATATGTTGGAGATATTATTATGACCCTAGGTGTCTTAGGGGATCATCTAGCAATTTAGCAATGCTTTTGTGTCCCAGTGTGATGATTCTGGCCTTTATTCTCGAAAGCATCCCGTGATGCCACATAGTTAGTAGGTATTCTACTCCTGGGTTTTGAACCCGAGATTCACTCTACTTACATCATGTTGACAGTGTTGCTAGTTCCTTTAGGATATTAGTAACCTTTGCGATAGTCCTTAAAGTCCGTGGTATCTTCTTCTTCCAAATACCATGAACTACTTATGGCAGAAGTTCCTCGTTGAACTGAAATATCACAACAAGATTATTCTTGATGAGTTCTCCATTATATATTGTGGCTCTGCCAGTTCTACCTTTCTGCATGGGTTATCCGGAAGAATTAAGTTGAACTTGGTTCGACATACTAATCTATGCATCCATAACTCAGAAAGTTATATGTTCCTTTGAGTTGTCCCTCATTAGTTGCATTCTGACCCTCGTCTATCAATTGATAGTCAAGAGTATGCGTGCGTTCGTTTATCGATGCCTATTACTCTTGTGGTCCGTCAAGCCATTCCATCGCAGAATGACTGGGAGAAACAAACTCCAGTACCTCATCCATATCTAGGATTGGGTTAAAGCAATTGTGCTCCACAGATCAAAATGCCAGCCCAGCTTTTGATTCTGTTCTACCCTGAAGTATTACCGTCTTTATGTCAGGATTTTCATGAGGATTGCACCGGCTCTTGTGAATTCTTGACATAGTGATACTTCTCGCCATCCTTTTTCATTCCTCGGTTCCGTGTTGTTGCAGCCGGAGTGCCGACAAGTGAATCATGGTGTGTGAAATCAATACTCCCAGCAACCTCGTTGCTTGGTAGCTAAAGGATAATAATTTCATTCTTAGCGTGTTGGTTTTTGAATCATCCTTCTAAGACTGATCGTGCTACCTAGTCCTTATTTCGGTGCACCCTTCGATTGATGAGTTAGGATCTTGTCAAGTCCTCACTCATTTGATCATATCGTCTTGCCCTCAAAAGCGAGATTGTTCTCGAGCTTAGTAACATATCGGTGGTTCGTGATTTCCGAAGATCTTCTCGGAAGTATTACCAGGTTGTCACCTGACCGCTATGTTGAGCTCGTGATCAAGATGGTTTCTTGTGAACCACCTTCTCTCCAAGAATCGGTGTTAGATATCCCTGAGCTAGTTGGTTAAGCTAAACGACAACTTGGAGGGTTGGAAGATAAAAGCTTGCCTGACTTAGTTCGTTCCAAAGGGATATTCTTGTGTAGTGTGTGTTGAAGAAAGATGAAATCTTCATCGATTGGTCCCTGTGATCAGTTGCTGGACCTATCGTCTTATCAATTCTTTGATTTGAGTGTGGGCTATCGTCAAATCAAGTCAGAACCAACGATGCTCGTAATGTTGTCTTATTCGTGGTTGATCCCTCGAGCATACACCATTACATCTTTGGTCTGACCAATGCTATCACTTGTTCACTTAACTATGGAATTCCTTTTAAAGGGAAACCCGGAAGAATTGTTGTTGAGCCCATTGACAACATCCTTATCTCCTCCATGATTTTGTTGAACATTAAGCTAGTGTTGGAAACTTTTGAAAGCATTTCTTCATGCTAACTCATGAAGTATTTGTTTGATGAAAGGAGTGATTTCCTCTTATACACGTGCATTTGGTGAAAGTTGCCGCCGTGGATTTGAGAAAGTTAGTTTTGCTTCCTCTGGAATCATCCCAAGTCAGTCATGCATACGTGCGAAGTATTCTGTGGTCTGGAGATTTGCAACCTCCATTCTATATGTATATCCTAGCACACCAAGCCACTGATTGAGTTGTTCAAAGATAAAGGAGTCTGTCCAAGGTGAACTCTTTGGACTTCCACGCGTGGAGACTTCCATGTCATTAATGATGGTTCCCCACCTGAACTCGGTAGTGTTTTATTATAAGACTACCACGTGGTCATGTTTGTCTGGGACAGCGTGTTCACATGTTTGTAGGAGAACCAACTCATGTTTTGGAGCTTACTATCGTAGTTCATTCCCCGAGAATCTCGCAGCGTTGTCTCGTCGAATTGTGTTGCAAACTTTCATTTTTCTTCCTAGACTCGATGAGTCTGGAATATCCTGACACCAACCAGATCTGAATCTCAGGCAGATATGATGGTTTGGAACATTTCCCAAGAACTATAATATCGGTCCCTCAAAAACCGGTAAAGTGGATGTCGTGGCCAACACACCCAGCCGGAAGACCTATTATTATAATATCTTGATTGAGGAAGTTGGCCACCTCCCCATAGGGATTTCGTAGGATTTACTCCCTAGTTGCCCCTATGGATTTTGAGATCCCGAAGTCCGACCTTTTACTTGATGTTCTAGATATCAAACCATATCTATGAATGGGTTACGCTAGCACATCAAGGAGAACATTAGAAGCGGAGTGCTAAATGTCTCTCGGTCGATCATCCAGATTTTATTTCCTTGGCCCCGCCAAGGGTGAAATCTGAGAAGGTGTTATCTTCCTTTGCGTCTGCATCCTCCATCACCATTCATCATGGTAGTAAGTTGTGCTGCCAGGATCCTTGACACGGATATTGGTAAAACCTTGATGAATATGGAAATGCTCAAGTTCTTGAGAGCACGCACAAGCGCTACGTGTTATCATCGGCACTAACTGGGATTGCTCTTAGTTTCCTCGGTTATGCTATAACTTCTCAACAGTGGATTCACTCTCTATTGTTGGGTTTTTCCCCAGTTACCAGAATCATTCCTAGCATTTGCATTCTGTTCCTAGCTTGCACCGCCAATGTGCCATTCTACCATGGGTCTCTTCCATTTCCGGTGATAAGCAAATTCATCCATTGCGTTGTCTTCAACAAGGTAATCCACATCATCCAAGTTTGAGTATGCCATTCTACCGACCCCCTCCAAATGATCGCTTGTGATTGCCTTAGGCTGGTTTAAAGAGTTTCAATGATCTCTGAATCAAAGGTAATTCTTTTTGCCACTTAAGGGGATATCTCTACGAGTCACCTTCCCTAAGGTGTATCGTTATGGTACCATGGCAACTCAACTCCTCGCTACGTTGACAATCGATTACCACCTTCTTAAGCGTGAAATTGTTGTCTACCTAGTGAACCTTCGTCATCTGCTTCACTCCATTCCTATGGATGTGTGCTTCATCTCTCAGCTCGAGAGATGTTGCTATGCCTCATTCCATGAGTTAATCCTGAGTTGTTAGATCTTCGAGGAGATCGACCCTTCTAGAGTCTCCTTCTCTCCAGGTCATGTTGGCAGGATTTCTCAGAGCAAGACTTCAAGACAATAAGGGTGAATGAATCAACGTTCAACTGAAGTGCAACCTGGATCGTGAAGATTATACTAGTTTGCGTTTCCCTTTCACCTTACCCTACGCTTGAATCTCGAGACGAGATTCTTGTTTAGTGGGGGTGAGTTGTCACATCCCTAGTTCTGACAATGCCTAGTGCATGCATTAGAGTGTTACATCATGTTTAAATTTCATTTAAACCTGAGATGGGGATTGACTAAGCCCTAGCACCAAATGAATTCAACTAGGGTCAAAATAAAACCTTTTTCATTGAACTCAAAATGTCCTCTAAAAATGTTCAACATTTCTGGTTTGAGGTGGAAGCATCTACCAAAAATGGTTTATATTTTTGCAGGACATATTTGGTCACTGAATTAAATCATATAGTATTTTCATTTGGGCATTTAAATGCTATTAAATATTTCAAATGCTCAAATAATCATAAACTAAAATGTTTACTGTTGGATATATTCTAAACAGTAGCCATGATTAGTTTCATGATTTTTGAAAGTGTCTGAGTATTTTTAATAAAGCCCTAAATTTACAGAATAATAGAAAACTGAGATAATTAGAAAAAGAGAGAGAGAGAGAGAAAGACCCGTACCTGGGCCACTTACCTGTAGCCGGCCCAGTTTCTGCGCGGCCCGTTACTGTGCAGCCCAGCTGCCAGTCATCTTCCTCCCCCTCGCCCCGAAGCAGCTGCGTGCTGGACGCACGCACGCCGATGCCGGTCACCTCCTGCTTCGCCGTGGCAGCCTCCCCGACTTCCTCGCGACGCCACGGAGACGTCCCCGACCCCCTCTCACTTCTCCCTCGCTCTCTGGACCTCCCTCCCCCTCGCTCCTCTGTTTCCCCTCCCGCGACCGAGCGGAGCTCGCCGTCATCGTCGCCGTACCCATGGCCACTGGCCACCCCTAGCCTCGCCGATGCACCCAGGAGCTCCGCCTTGACCCCCTCTTCCTCCCCACCGATCCACAGCCCTCCGGAAGCCCTGCATCGCCGCCATCGCCGTCGTCTTCTACCTCGGACCCGCCGGCCATCTTCGTCAAATTCGCCGGCTCCGGACCGTCCCCGACCTCGCCGAGCGTCCCCTCGTCATCGCCGTGAGTCACTGACCCTCTCCCCTAACTCAGCATGCTCCCCTCCGTGCCGTAGCGCCGTTCCCCACGAGCACCGAAGCCACCATCCGCCATTGCTGCTGCACGCATAGCCTCCGTGCTCCCCTGGCCGCACTGAGCTGCTCTTAGTGCTCCCCATGACTAGCAGGTGCTGCCCAGCCTCTCCATTTGCTCACTGATGCACCGTAGCGACGCGCCCGAGCACCACCGAACACCATCGCCGCCAAAGCTCGTCGCCGACATGAGTTCCGGCGACCCCACGACCTCCCACTTGGTCCTCTGGATGCGCGAGAGCAAGGGCCATCCCCTGGTGCCCTCAGCGCGCCAAGCTGACGCCTCTAGCGCAAGTCCGGCGTGCCCCCGCCGTGTCCTGTGGTCGCCGCCGGCTGGTCTCCGGTGACGCCGACGTGGCGCACTTATTTAGTCGCTAATGACCCTGCTAACAGCCCTATCACTCACTGACATATGGGCCCCATGCCCTTAACTAACCACGGTTAACCCCTGTTTAGTTTAAGTTAACCACAGTGGCCCCACGCGTCAGTTTTGACCGCGCTGACGTGGCCGTTGACTGGGCCCACATGTCAGCGACACAAACCAGTCTGAGACACTGACGTGTGGACCCCACTGGCCAGGTTTGACCTGGACCAGCCACGTTGACCTGCTGACGTCACTAATACGTCATGCTGACGCAGTATTTGTTTCTGGAATTAAAATAAATCAAAAATGATTTATAAATTTCAGATAATATCCAAAACTTCTAAAATTCATAGAAAATTAACCGTAACTCCAAATTAAATAAATTATATATGAAAAATTATCAGAAAAATTCAAGGAATCCATCTGTACCATTTTCATGCATGTTAGAACAACTTATAGCTGCTGTTTAGCACAAATCAATTAAATGGCATTTGAATAATCACATATGGAGTTTGAATTTGAATCTTGTATTCAAACCAACTTCATTTAATCTGTTGCTAGTTGCATTAGCTCAAAACACATTCATTTTGCCATGTCATGATCATGCATCATATTGTGCATTGCATTGATTGTGTTCCCTTCTGTGTTGCCAGTGTTGCTCCCCCTCGGTAGACGTTGTACCGATGATGTGATTGTTGACACTAATGAAGACTCAATGTTATCTTCAGAAGTGCCAGGCAAGCAAAACCCCCTTGTTCATTCTGATACAATCCTACTCTCTCGCTGCTGCTCTCTTTTACTGCATTAGGACAACAACGATTCAACTGTTACTTGCTGCGGTAGCTGAACCCCTTATCCTTTGCATGACCTGTCATTGCCACAGTAAATAGATGAAACCCACTAGCATGAGTAGGAGTTGTTTGAGCCCTGTTGTGCCTACTCATTCATGTTTGTTTGTCATGCCTGCTACTGCTTAGAGTTGAGTCAGGTCTGATTCATCGGGGATGAATCAGAGGCGTGTGAACATGTCCTACTGTGTGTGAGCTAAGTGTGTGAACACGATTTGGTAAAGGTAGCGGTGAGAGGCCATGTAGGAGTACATGGTGGGTTGTCTCATTGCAGCCGTCCTCAGGAACTGAGTTCTGTGTTTGTGATCCATGATTCAGCTACTACCACGCATTGGGCCCAAAACCAATGGACCCTCTCGGCTTCTTGATCACCCTTGTCCTCTGTCCAGGAGTTGCAAGTAGTTTCTGGTGTTTGTAGTATGCTGGAGGCCGTGCGCAGCGCTGACCGTAGGGGTGGGCTGTGATGCGGTAGGCACGTGGCCGGGTAAACTGGGCGCCCGTTTGGTGTCACGGAACCCTGTACACATCATTTGGGGCTGTGAGCGAAACTCCGGCCGGATCTCCTCATGGATGGAACCCGAATAGGCGATAAACCTGGACTAGAGACTCGAGTGTTTAGGTAGGCCGTGGCCGACACCCACGTTGGGCTTCCGCTTGAAGGTTGCCGAGTACATGTCGTGTAAACGGCGGTAAGTGGTGAGAGCGTGTGTGAAGAAGTACACCCCTGCAGGGTTAATATGATCTATTCGAATAGCCGTGTCCGCGGTAAAGGACTTCTGGATTGCTTATATCAGTTCATAGACAAGTGAAAGTGGATACCCTAAAATACGCAAGATAAGCGTGAGTGCTATGGATGGCGTTCTCGTAGGTAGACGGGAGCGGATCCATAGTGGTGTATTGATATGGTGAATATGTGGACTCGTGTGCGCCACCTCAAAAGAGTTACATTGCAGTCGTAGTTTAGGATAGCCACCGAGTCAAAGCTAGCTTGCTGCAATTAAACCCCACCATCCCCTTGTTGATAATGATGCATATGTAGTTAGTTCTGATGTAAGTCTTGCTGGGTACATTTGTACTCACGTTTGCCTATTTATGTTTTTGAAGAGAGACTTCGGTCTCGCTAGTAGTTTCGCGTGGACTTCGACATTTAGCTTGTTACCTCAGCTACGATCTTGTGCCCTCGGCAGGATCTGATAGATAGTCAGGCTTCTCAGCCTTTTTCATTTATAGATGTCTGTACTCAGACATGATAGCTTCCGCTTGTGCTTTGACTTGTATGCTCTGATTGTTGGGTCGTGAGACCCATGTTTGTAATATCTCGCTCCTCGGAGCCTATTGATTAAAATACTTGAGTCGTAGAGTCATGTTGTGATGCCATGTTGTATTTGCACATATCGAGCATATTGTGTGTATGCTATTGAAATGCTTGGTATGTGTGGGATTTGACCATCTAGTTGTTTATCTTTAGTAGCCTCTCTTACCGGGAAATGTCTCCTAGTGTTTCCACCGAGCCATGGTAGCTTGCTACTGCTCCGGAACACTTAGGCTGGCCGGCATGTGTCCTTCTTCGTTCCTGTGTCTGTCCCTTCGGGGAAATGTCACGCGATGAATATCGGAGTCCTGTTAGCCCGCTACAGCCCGGTTCACCGGTGTCCTGCTAGCCCAGTGCTACAGCCTGGATTCACTCGCTGATGACCGACACGTTCGATGCTGGGTCATGAATGCCTGTCCCTGTAAGTCTGTGCCACTTTGGGTTTACGACTAGCCATGTCAGCCCGGGCTCCTTATCATATGGATGCTAGCGACACCGTCATATACGTGTGCCAAAAGGCGCAAACGGTCCCGGGCTAAGGTAAGGCGACACCCGTGGGAATACCGTGCGTGAGGCCGCAAAGTGATATGAGGTGTTACATGCTAGATCGATGTGGCATTGGGTCGGGGTCCTGACACCCTATGCTAGTAGTAGTAGTAGTACTGAAAGTATGGAACAAAAGGAAAATTATAAATAGTTCATGTGTAGCCAAGTAGCCGGTTAATCTAACAAAACTTAGGAACAACTATTGTTTTAACAACTGAAATAGGTATTATCTACACACACTCTTTCTGGTACATTAGGACACTGATGATGCATAAATACTGAGAATGATTTTAAATGAATCCTTCCAACTTTATGCATGGTTATCACAAACGGAATACTACACTACTCTGTCAAAACGAAAGAAACCGAAGATTGCACTATTCTGTACAAAAGTAAGACACATAAAACTGCATTATTATGTAAGAAAGAAAAAACTCAATACTACAGTAGTTAGTTTTAAGAAAACCTGAGAAAAAAGAGAATGACAACATGTACAGTGAAACAGCATGTACCATCTTGAGCGCTCTCAGTATTCAAATCAAGAAAATTCCTCCTTCAAGAGATCAGCATTGGCTTCGTGTGCAGTTGTAGTCGCTGATGTGCAGAACACAGAACCAAGCATGCACTTTGGTCTGATTAGCTGGAAGTTGGACGCCATGATGGGTTCTGCCCTACAACCTTGATGGAGACCCTCTCGGAGTACATGTTATATTCGCATCATGACGACCTTATTCTTTGATGTCTCGTAGCTCTGACGACGATGCTAGCTACATGGTAGAAGTGTCGTCCAGACCCGCACCGCGTCATGGTGGCAGCAACAGCATGTCCCCTGGTTATGTGAGATGTGGTGATGTCACTAAGGCTTCATGAACTCAGCAGGATTTAACAACGACATTCTGCTGGAATCAGCACGGAGTTACAATGATTCGTAACCAATTTAGCTAAATGCAAACATGAATGGCTTAAGGAAATACCACTGAACACCATTAATGACAAAAGATATATAATCTGAAAGTTAGATGGCAATACTTAGTGACATTAATATATACAATAGTCAATTAGTGAAAGAGGATACACATCTTCAGATGAATTTGCAATTAAGTTTCATGAACTTCTGGGCTAATTTATTTTGCATAAAAGAGCTATATATGGATTGGTTCACGGTTTGGCCGTCGCAAGAATGAAGTTTGTTAAACAAAGTTTGAGAAAAAACATTGCTAGGCGAGAGCTAATACAAAAAGAGAAATCAAATATTGGAAATATTAATATTTTACTAAAGGAAGAACAACATGGCCAACAAACAATTGTCCCACTGTTATACTTTATATGCTGCTAACATTAACCATCAGTACCATATAAAGAATCTTGATTTCCTCTCACATCGATTTACCAATGTATAGTTGCTATATCTGTCCTAATACCAGACCGAATTGACTTCTGTTTCAAATGTTTTTCTGTCCGGTTGTAGTTTTTATAAAGGCCCTTACAAACCAGTGTATGGTTGATTTGATTAACAGAAAAAGATGCTCCATTTTGTAGCACTTGAGCACCATAGGGATCTCAGAACTATGATTTGTGATGCATAATTTTATAAATTTACTCCAGTGTCATGCCCAACATGGACTACAGAATCATGTATTTCATCGCAGCGGTACAACTACGTCCTATTAGTTCAACACCTCTGAACCATGACTTGATGCACCTGGACTACGCCAGAGACGCAGATCAGGACGCTCTGGTATACAATTTACTCTCCATCTATGTCAAAGTCAAAGTAGGAGAAAGATATGGGATCGTTCTGAACACTGAATAGGCTAGTACCACGTGCATTATCCCATAAAATTGTATATCTTGATGGCAATTCTATATATTGTACTCCCTCCATCTCATAATGTAGTGTCAAAAAACGTATTACATTAAGGAACGGAGAAGTATAAGTTAATAACCATAGAGGAAAATTACATAAGGATTGTTCAAACCTTCCACATGGCAAGAAAGAATATGATAAAAATGAATAACCTGAGGTAGATTGAATATTTGAAAACCGGACCATGTTTCAAAGGAGAATTTATTATATGGATATAGTACTATTCATTTTCAGATTTTTCGTCTACATTAGATTTTATACCATGCATATACATTGATACAAATCCATCTCCTACACGGCTTCTTTTGCGCAGCTATTTCCTACACGGCATCATCATTATTGCACAAATTTTCTCCCAGAACAAATTTATTGCACAGATTTTATATGGATTCTTGGTGGAGAATAGAAGATAAATGTCACGGTGCCAAATACGTATATTAGTAAAAAAGATATGATTGCACCAATCAATAATTACCCATCGGACATCCTAGCTATCATGATTACCGTCTTGGCCCTATTCCTACACGGCGTGAGTACTTCCCAGCAAGGGGCGACCATGATGACGACGAAGCAAGCTCGTTGTTCCTCTGTGGCATAATCCTGTACAAAGCAAACACCATGTGTATTAATCGATTAGCAATGCATCAACGTATAAAGTAGCCAGCTAGCTAAAATAGATTGATGGATTCTGGCAGCATACCACACACAACGCTCGCACGCAGAATCGCTGGATTTATTACAGGCTTGAGTACTACTTGAACATGTACATGTATAAAGTGCGCCTAACTCATGCCACTATACACATGCATGTGCATCCATGACCTGATGATGTTTATTGTATGGATATGAATCTGACATTGTCAACTGCGATGGAAGATGCTTCTTGGCTGCCATGTATCCTGTGTCGCGAGGGATGAGGCTCTTCCTGCTGAAAGACGCAGTAGTAGCCAGCTGTGGGTGCACTTGTAGTCACCACCGTACGATGATGGATTGCAGTCGCGGTGGCGGCAGCATCATGGCATTTGCGGGACGTCTCTGCGTATAGATCGAACAAATCAGGAGAACCAGTCCTGCACGACTCTGCAACGTTGTTAGTTAGCAATAATTTTTTTGTGTTAGCCCAGTAGTAGATAGATTAGCCTTTAAAACAACAGAGTAGTAGATAGATTTTTTTTTGCGGTTGAGTAGTATATAGATTGACACGGGAGTTATTTTCCCCTGTGTTTTAAAAAAAATTCCCAGGATTTTATTAGTTGATCTACACCGTAAAAATTTGGCCCCACCAAATTAACGGTTCGTAAAATCTAATTGACGAGGGAATTTCTAGGGAGTCAAAATTTATATAGGAATAGATAAGGGAATCGATTGTGGAAGGGAACATAAGGCTCTTGTTACTCATGTACCTTGTGCCCTTCTGATCTAAGTCAACCTCTTCTTTTCTACGGGGATTAAGAACTAGGCCTTCTCATCTATCAGGATGATGTGTCACTAATCCATAGACTTATAGGATTGATAGTTTCTAGTCTCAGTTCATTTTCTACTACCTCCGTATGTTCATAGTTGGCCTCAGAACCTTGATATTGTGATGTTGAGTGGTTATGCCACCATTTTGCAGGATGTCTCAATTCTTTTTGAGCATTTACAGCCGTTATGATGTCCGAGTCATCCCAGGTTACTAAATAGTCTGATGCATTTGCAAATCCTTTCTTTCCGTTCCCGATGTCCTTTTGATTAGAATAAGCACACTAACCGGTGCGTTGAGGTACTCTATTACCTCGGTATATATGTTGGGGCTATTATTATGACCCTAGGTGTTTTAGGGAGGCACCTAGTAATCTAGCCATGTTTTGTGTTCCCGGTGTGATGATTCTGGCCACCATTCTCGAAAGCATCCCGTGATGCCATTTAGTAGTAAGTATTCTACTCCTGGGTTCTTGACCCAAGATCCACTCTACTTACCTCGTGTTGATAGTGTTGCTCGTACCTTTATGATATTAGTAATCTTTGTGATAGTCTTCGAGGTCCATGGTATATCATTCTTCCAAATACCATGAACCGTCATGGTAGAAGTTCTTTTGAACCAAAAGATCACAACCAGAGTGCTCCTGATGAGTTCTCCATTCTATGTTGTGACTCTGCCAATCCTACCTTTCTTCATGGGTTATCCGGAAGAAATATGTTGAACTCGTTTGACATACCAACCTATGCATCCACAGCTCAGAATAATCGTATGTTCCATTGAGTTGTCTCTCTTTAGTTGTATTCTGACCTCTGCCTATCAATTGATAGTCAGGACTAGTTGTGCATTCCTGTTATCGATGCCTGTGATTCTTGTGGTCCGTCAAGCCATTCTATTTCGGAGTGACTAGGAGAAACAAACTCCAGTACCTCATCCATTTCTAGGATTGGGTCAAAGTAGTTGTATCCCGCAGATCAAAATTCCAATCCAGCTTGTGTTCTGTTCTACCCTGGAGTGTTACCATCTTATGCCTAGAATGTCATGAGAATTGCACCACCTCTTATGAATTCTTGACGCAGTGATACTTCTTACCATCATTGTTCATTCCTTGGTTCCCGTGTAATTGTAACCGGCACACCGACAAGTGAATCGTGATGTGTGAAATCTATCCCTCTCGATGTGTTTTGTGTCTCAAATCAAGATGTTTCAAAATCTCATTCCTCGAGTTGATCTTGTATAGCTCGATCTTAGAGAAGATCAATCCTAGTATAGTTTCTTTCTGTCGTCATCGCGTGAATGAAGATTTCAAAAGCGAGGATGTCAAGATCAATGTATGCAACGAATCAACAACCTTATGAGGTGCAACCTGGATCATGAAGTTTGTGTTGTTCTTGTGCCCCCTCTGTCATCTTACCTCACGTCTTGAATCTCGGGACGAGATTCTTGTTTAGTAGGGGTGAGTTGTCACATCCCTAGTTCTGGTTTGCACTAGGATAGCGTCATGTGTGCATCATGTCTAATTTTTTTCTTAAACTTGAAATGGGGACTAATAAACCCCAACACCCCCTTTGAAATACTAGGTTCCAACAATTGGAATTTCAATGAACCCAAAATGCCCTTCATAAATGTTCACCATCTTTGGTCCTGGCTAAACCCTCTGCCAAAAATGGTTTCATATTTTTGGAGGCTATTCTGGATTTTTGCACCAAGCCATAAGTATTTGCATTTGGGCAATTTAAATCCTATAAATATTTTAAAATGCCCAAATAATCTTGAAGGTATTTTTAGGCTGTTGAGAATATTTTCAAATATGCCTCTAAATATTTTCAGGTTTTTCCTAAATGGAATAGTATTTCTACTATTCCAAAACACAGAACAGAAACAAATTAAAAGAAAAACAAATAGGAGAGAGAGAAAGGAACCTCACCTGGCTTACCTGGCCCAGTAGAGAAGCCGACCCAGCTGGTTGGTCCAGCCCAGCAGCCTCCCCCTGTCGTCTACCTCTTCTGCCAGGAGGACGAGGGCGTGTGTCCGACGCACGCATGCACACGTGCGCCACCTCCACCCTGCTTGCTTTCCCCCTCAACGGGTTGGACGCCTCTGGCGTCGCCACGCACCCCTGGCGTCGCCACGCACCCCTAGCTCTCCCTCTCTCTCGCTCTCGAGCGTTCCCCCCTTCCTTGGACCTCTCTCTCCCACCCACCGAATGGGTTCATCGCCGCCGCTCGCCATAGTCGTGCCCACCATGCTCCCCTCGCCTTGCTGCTGTGTCCTAGAGCTCCGCCCCGTCACCTTCTCCGTCTTCGTCCAGCCACGCAGCTGGGGACGCCCTACTTCGACCTCGTTGCCGCTGTTTTCAACCGCGAGCGCCCGAGATTGCCGGCGCCCGTACGTCGCCGTCTGGCCTTCCCAGAGCCCGCTTCGATGCCCTTTGCAACCGATGTGAGCTCCATCATCGTTTGCCCCTCTTCCCCTTGCCTCTCGATCACCGTAGCCGCCGTTTCGACTAAAGCCGAAGCTCGTCACCACCGGCCATGATGCCGCCGTCGTTTTAGCCACCACAGCTCGTGCCTGAGCGCGTCAACGCGCTCGGTGCCTTCCCAGGAGCACTCCGCTCTCACCAGCTCCTCCTCCCTAGCACCCTAACGCCAAGCCCAAACTAACCCGAACTCCAGCCGCCGCTGAGGTCGATGCCGTGCTCAACTCCGGCTACCTCGCGCCCTCCCACTGCCACCGATAGATGCGCGCGAGCTCTAGCTAGTCGTAGAGACCAACTGCGGCTCAAACCGCAGTCTGTAGGCGAAACCCGAGCCTCGCCGCCGCATCTGCTCGTCGCCGGTGGCTAAACGTCGGCCTAACAACTAATTAGCACTAAGCTAATGACCCACAGACTCATAGACATGTGGGCCCCGCTGCCTAATTAACTCTGGTTTAGCTTTTGCTTAGATTAAACTAACCACATGGGCCCTATAGGTCAGTTTGACCTGGCCACGTCATACGTTGACCGACCCCACACGTCAGTGCTGACTTGCTGACGTGGCTGTTGACCTGACCCCACCTGTCAGTGACCCAGACAGCACTGTGTGACTGACCAGTGGACCCCACTGGTCAGGTTTGACCTGGTCAGCCGTAGTTGACCTCCTGACATCACAGTGACGCAATGCTGACGTAGTTAATAATTTTCTGGATTTAAAATAATTCAGAAAATCCAAATAATTGCCTAAACTTCTAAAAATCATAGAAAATCAACCGTATCTCCAAATGAAATAAATTATATATGAAAAATGACCAGAAAAATCCAATCTATCCATTGTACCATTTTCATGCATGTTAGAACAACTTATGGCTGCTGTTTAGGCCAAAACATACAAATGGCATCTAAATCCTCACATATGGAGTTTGAATTTGAACCTAGGGTTCAAACCAACTCCATTTAACATGTTGCTAGCTGCATTAGGTGAAATCACAACATGTTGGCATGTCATAATCATGCATCATATTGTGCATTGCATTGATTGTGTTCTTTCTGTGTTTGCCGGTGGTTGTTCCCCCTCGGTAGACGATGTTTCCGACGATGAGATCGATGACACCGATGAAGAACTATACTATCTTCAGAAGTGCCAGGCAAGCAAAACCCCCTTGTTCATTCCGATACAATCCCACTCTCTCGCTACTGCTCTCTTTTACTTCATTAGGACAACAACGATTCCACTGTTACATGTTGCGGTAGTTGAACCCCTTTCCTCTGCATGACCTATCATTGCCACAGTAAATAGATGAAACCCACTAGCATGAGTAGGAGTTGTTTTGAGCCCTGATGTGCCTACTCATTCATGCTTGTTTGTCATGCCTGCTATTGCTTAGAGTTGTGTCAGGTCTGATTCATCGGGGATGAATTGGAAAGTTGTGAACATGTCCTACTGTGTGTGAGCTAAGTGTGTTGAACACGATTTGGTAAAGGTATCGATGAGAGGCCATGTAGGAGTACATGGTGGGTTCTTTCATTGGAACCGTCTTTAAGCACCGAGATCTGTATGTGTGATTCAAGAACCAGCTACTACTATGCATTGGGCCCGAAACTAATGGACCCTCTCGGCTTCTTAACCACCCTAGTCCTTTGTCCGGGAGTTGCAATTAGTTTCTGGTGTTTATAGGATATGTTTTGGCGGCCGTGCCTAGCGCTAACCCTAGGGGTGGGCTATGATGCAGTAGATACACCATGGCACGGTGTACTGAGTCGCCCATTTGGTGTCTCAGGAATCCTGTACACATCGTTCGGGGCCGTATGTGGAAACCTCGGCCGGACTCCCTGCGGATGGAACCTGGATAGGCGATAAACCTGGACTAGAGACTTGAGTGTTTAGGTAGGCCATGGCCGACACCCTCGTTGGGCTTCCGCTTGAAGGTTGCCGAGTACATGTCATGTAAACGGTGGTAAGTGGTGAGAGCGTGTGTGAAGAAGTACACCCCTGCAGGTTTAACATCATCTATTCGAATAGCCGCATCCGCGGTAAAGGACTACTTGGTTTCCTATACAGTTCATAGACAATTGAAAGTGGATACTCTAAAATACGCAAGATAAGCGTGAGTGCTATGGATGGCGTTCTCGTAGGGAGACAGGAGCGGATCCATAGTGGTGTATTGATATGGTGAATATGTGGACTCGTGTGCGCCACCTCAAAGAGTTACTTGCAGTAGTAGTTCAGGTTAGTCACCGAGTCAAAGCTGGCTTGCTGCAGTTAAACTCCACCACCCCCTTTTGTTGATACTGATGCATATGTAGTTAGTTCTGATGTAAGTCTTGCTGGGTACATTTGTACTCACGTTTGCCTATTTTATGTTTTGCAGAGAGACTTCAGTCTCGCTAGTAGTTCCACGTGGACTTCGATGTTTAGCTTGTTACCTCAGCTACGATCTTGTGCCCTCAGTAGGATCTGGTAGATAGTCAGGCTTCTCAGCCTTTTTCATTTGTAGATGTATGTACTCAGACATGTTAAGCTTCCGCATGTGCTTTGTCTGGTATGCTCTGAATGTTGGGTCATGAGACCCATGTGTGTAATATCTGGATCTTCGGAGCCTAATGATTAAACACTTTGAGTCGTAGAGTTTTGTTGTGATGCCATGTTGTATTTGCACATATCGAGCATATTGTGTGTATGTTATTGAAATGCTTGGTATGTGTGGGATCCGGCAATCTAGTTGTTTATCCTTGGTAGCCTCTCTTATGGGGAAATATAGTCTGGTGTTTCCACTGAGCCTTGGTAGTCTGCTACAGCCTGGTTTACCGGAGTCCTGCTAGCCCAGTACTACTGCTCCGGAACAGTTAGACTGGCCGACATGTGATTCACTTCGTTCCTGTGTCTATCCCTTTAGGGAAATGTCACGCGGTGACTTCCGGAGTCCTGCTAGCCTGCTACAGCCCGGGTTCCCGGAGTCCTATTAGCCCAGTTGCTACAACCCAGATTCACACGCTGATGACCGACATGTTCGATGTTGTTTCATGTATGCCTGTCCCCGTAAGTTAGTGCCACTTTGGGTTCACGACTAGTCATGTCGGCCCGGGTTCTCTGTCATATGGATGCTAGCGACACTATCATATACGTGAGCAAAAAGGCGCAAACGGTCCCGGGCCAGGTAAGGTGGCACCCATGGGAATACCGTGCGTGAGGCCGCAAAGTGATATGAAGTGTTACATGCTAGATCGGTGTGACTTAGGATCGGGGTCCTGACACCAATCCTTTGTTTTTGTTTTGATTGTGGTATTCGAGTTGCTTCGGAGTCAAGTGTTGATTCCATACATTCCTTAAGTGGTGTTCTCATATTTCTATGTGAACATTAATCCTTCTTATTTATCGAGATTGTCATCCCAATTCTATTTTCAACCGGTGCGTTTCTCTTCGAGATGATCCCATCATTCTGCCCATCCGTAAGATCTATTATCAGTTCTTCTTAGCGGTGTTGTTCCATCTACCCAAGTTGTCTTTGTTTTTCCCACCCTCCCTCCCTTTTTCTTCAAGGATTCAGATTTCTGAATCAAGTATCCATCTTATGGATGTGAAGTTTCTTCATGCTTTCTTCAATGTTCTTATCCGGGGATTTTTAGGAAGATTCTAACGGAGCTTCTAGTTTATCATTCTTTGTTCTCTTATCTTCCCCTATGTTTTCAATGCAATCTTTCGATGTTGATCAAATTATTTTCCTCGTTGCAAATGCTTTCTTATGCCGGTGCACCTCTTGATCATTCACTTCTCACCATCCATTTGTTCTGGAGTGTTGAAGAGATCTCACAAGATTCTAGTTTCCATTCTCAATTCGCTCAAGTTCTTTCGAGGATGTTATCTCATTCAAGCCATTTAATTCAACCGATGCAATCTCTCTTTTAAATTGTTCAACGGTGTTTCTCTTGAGTGGGCCCTAACCCACAGGTCTTTTCCTAGGATCTTACCTGACTCTTCTAATTTTTCTGGAGTTATTCTCAAATTCATTTCAAATATTGTCGTAAGAATGAATTATCATTAGTCATATGCCTTTCTCCAAGATATTTCAAATTCTATCATCATTGGTTCAACCTTTCTAATTTTTCATTCCGGAGTGCCTCAACAGTTTATGGTGGTGTTTCTCATCGTCATTCTCGGGTTTTGAAGACCGAAGAAGAGTTTTTTTCCTCCAAATCTTATCTGTTCTCTCAAACACACGTGATTCTAGCTTGTTGCCATCCTCTCATAATTGTTTTCGATTGTGAGAATTGTTTTCAACCTTCCAGAGCATTTCAGGAACCTTTGTCTGGTTTATTCTCCGGGGGCTATCATTTCAGAAGATTTATTCATTCCAGCTTTCAGCTCTCGTTCCCTAAATCTTACCGAGTCATCATTCAAGTATTCTCTAATTAGTTCGGGATCTCTTCGTTCACTTGTATCTAAATTCCCTCAAGTATCTTCATTCATTCTCTAATTCTCCCCGGTGTTTCTTTATCGTTTCTTCATTCATTTTCAATTCTTACGGTGGTTCATTCAACATTCCTCTTCCATTATCATATCAATTCATTCATGCTTTCCAAATCCTACCGGTGGCTCGTTCAAGACCTTTCTCAAGTTTGCGCTATATCTATCTTAATTCCTTTCTACGAGAATAAGTAGTATCCCAAATCCGTTGCTTGTCATCAATTTATATTGGTGAAGGATGAGCATAACATAATTCTTATTATTGATTCACCCAAATGATTAACTCCTTATTCCGGAGGCTCATCAAAATTCTCATTTTCATTTGGTTCATCTTTTCTTTTCCCGAAGTTCCAAGCTCTCATCATCACGAAGATCCATCTAATCATTGCAAGGATTCAACCTTATTCTTTTCATCCTTCATTTCGTTTGATCATTCTCTTTTTACCAGAGTTCTTCATGGAGGTTCTACATGGTCGTTCTTCAAAGATTTAATTCATTCTCAAAGTGTTCTTCAAGATTTTCCGTGGAGGAGCTCAAGTATTCTTCATCTTGCATTCCAAAGTGCAATTCTTTCTATCTTGTCTCTTGCGGTGGTGTTATGTCAATCTTGACAATTTCTTTCGTGTTTCATGATTCGCAAGTTGTCAGGAATGAGGTATTTAAACCCATCACTTTCTTCCTTGGAGTTATCTTGGTATAGATTTCACCAAAAGCCTTCCATTGGGAATGTTGCTCTCTGTGAGGATTACCTTTGATCCAAGTTCTCTTATCACCTCGGTGGGAGAAGCTTTCTACCTTTTCTAGCTCTCAATCAAATCTTTTTCTCATGAGTGGCGGGTTCTCACTCAGAATTTTGATATGTCTTCCATTAGCCACAACAAGCTTAGTCTTTTCGTTGTTGGTTTTCCAACAAATCCATTCAACCTTTTCTTCGTAAGCATGCTCTTTCAATTTTAATTGCGAGAGTTGCCATTCTTCTTCTCTGTTCTTTTCTTTCCAACCATCTAGGTTTCCATTCATTTGTTCCAGAGGCATTGTGATGTTGCTCTCTTCGTCACATCATCTCATTTTTCCAAGATCATCCTCTTTCCTTTGCTTATCCATTCAACTGGAGTGTCGTGTCCTTCATTGAAGTTCTCTCATCTTATCAAGTTTTTGCCTCCCTTCTCAACCGGAGTGCTGTCTGAAACCTTGCTTACACCTTGTGCCATTCTTCCAATAGTTCCGAAGGCAGTGTGCTGTTGATTTCATCAAGTATCCTCTCATCTTGTCAAGTTATTGTTCAATTCCTTCCATTTACAGTCGGAGTGCTGTCCAAATTATATCATTCTTATTTCGTCTTTATCTTGTTTTAACCGGAGTGTTGTGTCTATCATTCCTCTTCTAACCGGAGTCTCATCCAAGTGCTTTCATTTTGTCAAGTTCATATTCTATGCCTTCCATTTCTAACCGGAGTGTTGTCGTAGTTCATCTTTATCGTTCCTTGTACATCTCGTCTCAACCGAGGTGCTTGTATGTACTTCTTGTCCATTGCAACCCTTTTTCTTATGTCTTTCAACCTACAAGGTTCAATTAATGTTCCTTGTTCCTCTTTTCTAACAGAGTGTTTTCAACTGTGTTCATCTTTGTTATATTCTTTCTTTCAATTGTTTAACCTCTCAAGGTTTGTTGTTTCACTCATTTGTCCAAGAAGCAACTTAGTTTTACCATTTCTCTTCCTCTCCTGTTTCTCTCTGGTGCCATTCTAGATCTTGGGACGAGATCCTTTTGTAGTGGTGGAGTGTTGTAACGCCCCGAGACCGATGCGCCAGGTGTCTTCCAGTTATTCTCTGTTGTTGCCATGTCATTTGCTTGCGTGTCCCATCTTGCAATGTCATCATGTGCATTGCATCATCATGTTTTCAAAACTTGCATCCGTCCCGGTCTCCTCGTTCTCTCTGTTGTCCGTCCTGAGCCCAGACACACTTGCACGCGCCCGCGGCTTGTCCGAAATAGTATTTTATAAGTGGTCAGAAAATGTTCTCGGAATGGTTTGAAAGTTGGCATGTGGTGTTGTTATGTTGTTAGTAGGTTGCCTGCAAAGTTTCATCGCATTCGGAGTTCGTTTGATGCCCCAATGGATATCTATAGCGACAATATAATCGGTCAAACGTCGGACGTTTTGAGTCTCCTAAACAGTCACCATGTCTCTCTCTTCTCTTCTCTCAGCCCAAGGCTTTCTACACAGCCCACTACCACTCACCGCCAGGCCCTACCTAACCTCTCTCGTCAGCCCGTGACCCTCCTCGCGCGCGCGTCCGAAAGCTATCTCGGACCCGACCCGGGTAGTCGTCACCGTTGGGTCTGGATCATCCCCAAACATCTACAAAACATCTCCTTTTTGTTAATTGGACTTCCTAACCTATATTTTTCTCGGCCGTCTGATTATAATCATTGGGATGAGATAGCCCTACCCTAATCCCTACCTATATATATAGTCAAACCCTAGTCCGAGCCGTCCCATCCATCCCATCCGCCGCCACTAGCTCCACCTGGTCTCCCCCTTTCCTCGGGATCTTGCCAGGTCCACCCAATCGATCCTGCCTTCTCCTCATTTTCCCCACCGAGCCAACCACCGCACACCACCAGCCAGATCCATCTAATCACCAAGCGCCCAGCCTCCCTCGCTTTTGGATCAGTAGGAACCACGTCTGGATCCCCTCCTCTCGAGCACTTCCATGGAGCCATGCTCCCGTGCCTCCCGTTCGTCATTCCCGAACACCAACAACACAAAGTCCTCGTAGCCGCCTTTGTCCGAGCACTCCCACGCCGCCAAGCTGGAGCTCTCCTGCGTCGGCCACTCAGGTCACGTCCCTGCCCGTGCCCCTCGTCCTCACTTTTCCCTCTTTCTCTCTAACCTCTCTGTCTATCTCACCCCATTCAAGCAGGAGCGCTGCCGCCCTCCACCCATCTCCGTCCGGCCGACAGCGAGCAGTAGCTCGCCGGAGTTGAGTTCCACCGGATTTGCCTCCCTCTGCCCATTGTTGGCGCTCCTCCGCCGCTGCAAGTCCCTCGCCGCGCCGCTTCTCCTTTGCAACGAGCGGCAGCTGCAGCCGATGCAACCATCGCACGCCCTTGGCTACATCGCCTCGAACCGGCCTCCTCTTTGCCGTTTCCCGCTCCTCCGGACACCTCCGCCCATTTCCCCGTCCCCGGCGACGTCTGCAGTTGCGCCAACCCACCGCCGCTGGCTTTGCTTCACCTGAACTGGGGTCCTCGTTCTGCTTCGCCGCCGCAGGAGCTCGCTAGATGCCACCTCGCCTCCCCGACCCGAATAGACACCAGATCCGGCCATCTCCGACGCATACCCGCCAGTTCCCGTCGACCCCGTCGCCAGAACCTCCCCGACACCTGCATCGCCCTTAACCTATCGCTGTAGCTTTCCTTCAGAACGAGAAGAGTAGCTCACCCACCCCGCTCGACCGGTTGACCGCACCTACATGCGCCTGGGCCGCCTCCTCTTCGCTCGTTGACCGAGGCCCAGTCCCCACCTCCACAGATCTAGGCCTTTGGCCCATGGTGAGCAGCACCCGAGCCCAGTGCAATGTTGGGCCTGCCTCTGTTTCGGCCCGTAGGTTTTTTTTTCCTTTGTTCGATTTTATCATTTATCCAGGGATTTCCAGTTTTTAAGAAAAACCCTCTTACTTCATTCATTTAATAACTCACCAACCATGCATCACATGTAAAAACTTAATATATGAAACTTGCTTAGAATTTTGTGTAGATTAATAATGTCCAACTTCCATCCATGTTAAAAAATGTTTAAAATGATGTTTGCTTATATTTTGCTAAATGCCATGTTAAAATGCTTTCTTTCATAACTTAATAACCATAGCTCCTTTTTTAATAAACTTGATATGTAAATGGGGTAGAAAAATGTCTAGTTCAACATGGTGGCCTTACTGAAGTTGAAGTTTGTTCCATGTTTGAACATGGATATGTTGGGATATCACAATATATCTTATTTACTTTAATGCATCTACATACTTGGTAAAGGGTGGAAGGCTCGGCCTTATGCCTGGTGTTTTGTCCACTCTTGCTGCCCTAGTTTCCATCATACCGGTGTTATCTTCCTTGATTTTGCGTTCCTTACACGGTTGGGTGTTATGGGAACCCCTTGACTGTTCGCTTTGAATAAAACTCCTCCAGCAAGGCCCAACCTTGGTTTTACCATTTGCCTCACCACCACCTACTTTTCCCTTGGGAGTCATGCTCCCGAGGGTCATCTTTATTTTAACCCCCCCGGGCCAGTGCTTGTCTAAGTGTTGGTCCTTACCTGTCAGTCGCCGGTGGCCACCAGGGGCAACTCTGGATTGGTCTATCGGAATCTTGGACAATCCGGTGTTGCCCTGAGAACGAGATATGTGCAGCTCCTATCGGGATGTCGGCGCATCGGGCGGTCTTGCTGGTCTTGTTTTACCATTGTCGAAATGTCTTGTAACCGAGATTCAGAGACTGATTGGGTCTTCCTGGGAGAAGGAATATCCTTCGTTGACCATGAGAGCTTGTGATGGGCTAAGTTGGGACACCCCAGCAGGGTTTGAACTTTCGAAAGCCGTGCCCGCGGTTATGGGCAGATGGGAATTTGTTAATATCCGGTTGTAGAGAACTTGAAACTTAACTTAATTAAAATGCATCAACCGTGTGTGTTGCCGTGATGTTCTCTTCTCGGTGGAGTCCGGGAAGTGAACACGGTTCTTGTGTTATTCTTGAACGTAAGTAGTTTTAGGATCACTTCTTGATCACTTCTAGCTTCACGACCGTGCTTTGCTTCTCTTCTCGCTCTTATTTGCGTATGTTAGCCACCATATATGCTTAGTGCTTGCTGCAGCTCCACCTCCTACCCTTTTCTATCCATAAGCTTAAATAGTCTTGATCTCGCGGGTGTGAGATTGCTGAGTCCTCGTGACTCACAGATATTTCCAAACAGTTGCAGGTGCCGATGATACCAGTGCAGATGACGCAACCCAGCTCCAGTGGGAGCTAGATGAAGATCTTGTTTGTTGTGTTGTTTCATTTCCTGTTGATCAGTAGTGGAGCCCAGTCGGGTCGATCAGGGATCTAGCATTTGGGTTGTCTTCTTTTACTTTGGTTCCATAGTCGGACCTCGATTGTATTCTAGATGATGTATGTTTAACTTGTATTTGTGTGAAGTGGCGATTGTAAGCCAACTCTTTATCCCTTTCTTATTCATTACATGGGATGTGTGAAGATTACCCCTCTTGTGACAAACCTACCATGCGGCTATGCCTCTAAGTCGTGCCCCGACACGGGGGAGATATAGCCACTTTGTGGGTGTTACAAGGAACCACGTCGCGTCCATGGAGGATTGCAGTACCGCCACCCTTGGTGTCCGTCGCTGACGGCCATCCCCGCTGCTCGTCCGCCTTTGCTTCCCTGCTCCAGAATGGCTGCCAAGCCTCCGCCTTCCTCCGCAGCCGTGCCCGGCCTCCCGCACCACTACCATCTCCTGCCGTGGTCGGCTTCTATGCTGCTGCTCTGCTCCGCTCCGCTCCGCCGCCACTGCTCCGCCCAGCAAGCACGCCGCCGCTGCCCTCCTCTGCTTCGCCTTCGTTGCGCCAAGGCACCCCGGCCATCTCCTGCTCCTCGCCGGCCTTCGCTGTGTGCACTGCTGCTTCCCTACTTCAAGCCAAGGCCGACGCCGGCCACTTCTTCTAGCCACGGCTCGACCACGCACAAACAACCAGCAGCTCGAGTTGCCTCCATTTATCTCCGGTGACCTCCTGAGGCAGAGGCGTGCAAGTCCCTCGATGCCCCTTTAGTTCATCAAGATCGCCAAGTCCAGTGGTGCGCCAAGTTCCTTACGATGTGTGTACGGCTACCATTTCCCTGGATTCGCAAAGTACCACAACCATCGCATTCCGTTTCATCACCGTCAAGGCCGAGAGGACGCCAAGTACCAGGACGACGAGGACCGCCAAGTTCATCCACAGCCGTCAAGTGAATGACTGCCATCATTCCAAGACCCAAATGACCACGGCGACATGAACATCTACGAACTATGTTCAGCTACCGTTTCCTACCTAGAACGACTACCGTCGACGTGCATTTCGCCCGAACGACTTGGAGTCATCAAGTACCTCTCCGAACGAACGGGAACGACTACCGTTGCGAGAACTAGACTGCCAAATACACCCTCGGATCAGCAAGTTCAACTACCGTCCTCGTAAACCGCTCCCGAGCATGAACGACTACTTCCACTACCATCTCCACGAGAATGTCTACTTCCTCTACTTTGCACCTAACGAGAACCGTCCCGTTTGCACGCTCCGAAGGTATAACCTCGAGACGACGTCGTGGACCCAATGTTCTGTGATGTACGAGATGAACCCCGTGTTTGCACTGTCCCGTTTGTTCCTTGCACGTTCCTCCTCGCTTGCACCGCCGTCGACCCGTGGGAACCCGGTAACCGGGAGCACCCCACCTTTCATCGCATGACACGCTCCCGTCACATTTTCTTTTGCACCAACATCTCAATCGAGTTACCGATACCGGAATGTTGTCGTGGCACCATTCCCGTTATAGTTGACGTGGCACCCCTTTCATTTCTGCCACGATGACAAATGCTTCATAATATCCTTGTCAACATTTTCTTAAAATTTCATAAAACTTGCATATATCATCCACATCATGATAACAACATTTAAAATGGATAAAATTGTTGTTTGCATTAAAATTGCTAAATGCATATGAGATTTTTTCGGACTTGTTGTTTGTTGTTTCCAAACTCATTTAAACTTGCCTAAAATGTGTAGTTTACTGATGCTTCACCTCTTGCCATGCTTAATAACATTTAATTTTGTTGAGTAGCATAAACGGGAGAGAACTAAATAAGTAATGTTGTCTTTCGTCAATATGCAACTCGTTGCATATTGAGCTCCACTTAATTTGTAGTATTGTTTGTTGCACTTTGCCATGTCATGTTTCATTAAACCGGGCATGCATCATACTTGGTTGTGAATCACGCCATGTTTATGTGATGGTTGTTTACTATGTTGCTTGCTTCTTTCCGGTTTTCTTCTCTCGTTAGCTTCGGTTCCGTTCTGGAGTTGTGAGGATTCGTTCGACTCCGTCTGTTTTCCTTCTTCATGGACTCGTTCTTCTTCCTTGCTGAATTTCAGGCAAGATGACCATACCCTCGAAATCACTTCTATCTTTTCTTGCTAGTTGTTCGTTCTATCGCTATGTCGGGCTACCTACCACTTGTTATATCATGCCTCCCATATTGCCATGTCAAGCCTCCAACCCACCTTCCTAGCAAACCGTTGTTTGGTAAGTTACCGCTTTTGCTCAGCCCCTCTTATAGCATTGTTAGTTGCAGGTGAAGTTGAAGTTTGTTCCATGTTGGAACATGGATATGTTGTGATATCACAATATATCTTATTTACTTTAATGCATCTATATACTTGGTAAAGGGTGGAAGGCTCGGCCTTTTGCCTGGTGTTTTGTTCCACTCTTGCCGCCCTAGTTTTCGTCATACCGGTGTTATGTTCCTTGATTTTGCGTTCCTAACGCGGTTGGGTGTTATGGGAAGCCCTTGACAGTTTGCTTTGAATAAAACTCCTCCAGCAAGGCCCAACCTTGGTTTTACATTTGCCTAACAACCTAAGCCTTTTTCCTTTGGGTTTCCGGAGCCTGAGGGTCGTCTTTATTTTAACCCCCCCTAGGCCAGTGCTCCTCTAAGTGTTGGTCCAAACTAGAGCCCCTTGTAGCGCCACCTCAGGGAAACTTGAGGGTTGATTTTAGTTGTATGGACTGCTCATCCAATGTGCCCTGAGAGCGAGATATGTGCAGCTCCTAACGGGATTTGTCGGCACATTCGGGTGGCTTTGCTGGTCTTGTTTTGCCATTGTCGAAATGTCTTGTAACCGGGATTCCGAGTCTGATCGGGTCTTCCTGGGAGAAGGAATATCCTTCGTTGACCGTGAGAGCTTGTGATAGGCTAAGTTGGGACACCCCTGTAGGGTTTGAACATTCGAAAGCCATGCCCGCGGTTATGTGGCAGATGGGAATTTGTTAATGTCCGGTTGTAGAGAACTTGACACTTAACTTAATTAAAATGCATCAACCGCGTGTGTAGCCATGATGTTCTCTTTTCGGCGGAGTTCGGGAAATGAACACGGCCTAGTGTTATGCTTGAACGTAAGTAGTTTCAGGATCATTTCTTGATCACTTCTAGCTTCTCGACTGTTGAGTTGCTTCTCTTCTCAGTCTCTTTTGCGTATGACAGCCACCATATATTCTTAGTGCTTGTTGCAGCTCCACCTCACTACCATTTCCTTCCCATAAGCTTAAATAGTCTTGATCTCGCGAGTGTGAGATTGCTGAGTCCTCGTGACTCATAGATACTTCCAAACAGTTGCAGATGCCGATGATACAAGTGCAGGTGGCGCAACCCAGCTCAAGTGGGAGCTCGATGAAGATCTTGGTCGTTGTTTTGTTTTGTTTCCATTTTATCAGTAGTGGAGCCCAGTTGGGACGATCGGGGATCTAGCATTTGGGGTTGGCTTCCTTTATTTTGGTTCCGTAGTCGGACCTTTGAGTGTATTTGGATGATGTATGAGTTATTTATGTATTGTGTGAAGTGTAAATTGTAAGCCAACTCTTTATCCCTTTCTTATTCAGTACATGGGATTGTGTGAAGATTACCCCTCTTGCGAGAAAGCCACAATGCGGTTATGCCTCTAAGTCGTGCCTTGACACGTGGGAGATATAGCCTCATCGTGTGTGTTACAAGTTGGTAATTAGAGCCATCCCCGACTTAGGAGCCCCTGCTTGATCGAATCGCTGACGTAGTTGAGTCTAGAACAAAATGTTTTGAGTCTTAGGATTATATATATTGGAGAGTAGGATTCTTTTTACTCCTCGGTCCCTTCGTCGCTCTGGTGAGGCCTCCTGACGTAGAAGTTTTGACCCTTCTCTCCTCAAATTTCACGATTTTTTAGGATCACGCGGGTATCTTGGAATCGTTCCGATAGTCTTGTGACGAGAACATTGTTCTTGGTGCCTCCTGACATTTAGGGGTTGTGGCAGTGTCCAGGGGAGTTGAGCTCCGAGGTGTTGTCGTCACAATTTTATCATTGCAATTCTGGAATACCTGTGTTTCGCCGACATCGAAAATCTCTTTTATGCAGTTGTCGGTGAGATAACCTCAACGCCACCCAGTACTGGGGCGGGAGTCTGGGAGTATTGCCATAACTAGTATAACAGATGCTTTTCAAAGGTTAAGGTACACGATTTCCGAAGGTTTCTTGGTTATGTGTTGAAGGATGGATACAGCTGGATGTAGGAATTGTTAGTTTGGGTGAGATATTATGCTTCCCCTATATCCCCAACATCTGATTGCATAACTAGAAAGTTTCGGGAGTTTAAAAGTGGGAATTCAAGTATCACGTAGGATATCCTTCCAACAGACACATCATATGATATGGGATCTATCATATGTTTGTTTCCGGCTTATTTTGCAAGCCAATCCTTTGTTTTGTTTTGAGTTGTGGTATTCAAGTTGCTTCAATGTCAAGTGTTGATTCCATACCTTCCCTAAGTGGTGTTCTCATATTACTATGTGAATACTAATCCTTCATGATAATCGAGATTGTCATGTCAATCCTTTTCAACCGGCGTGTTTCTCTACAAGTGGATCCGATCATTTTCAACATCCGCAAGATCAACTCAAAGTCTTCTCAACATTATTTGTTTCATCCGTCCCAAGTTGCCTTTGTTTTCCCACCCTCCCACCCTTTTTCTTCAAGGACTCTGATTTCTTAATCAAGTATCCTTTTATTGATCGGAAGTCTCCCCATTCTTTTCCGTCAATGTTCTTATTTGGTGATTCTCAAGAAGATACTAACGGAGCTTCAAGTTTATCATTCTTCATTCTCTTTTCTTCTCCGATGGATTCAATTCAAGCTTTGTCGATCATATCCTTTTCTCGTTTCATATGTTTTCTCATGCCGATGCACCTCTTCATCGTTAATCTCTCTCTATTCATATCCGAAGTGCCAAAGATATCTTAGGAGATTCGTGTTTTCATTCCTAAATCCTTCAAGCTATCTCGAGGTTATTATCTCATTCAAGTCATTTAATTCAACCGGCGCAATCTCTCTTTTTAATCGTTCGAAGGTGTTTCTCTTGAGTGGGCCCTAACCCATAGGTCTTTTCCTAGGATCTTACCTGACTCTTCTATTTTCCTCAGAGTTACTCTCAAATTCTTCTCCAAGTTTGACGTAACAATAAATTATCATCAGTCATATGTATTTCTGCAAGTTCTTCAAAATTCTTTTCATCGTTGGTTCAACCTTTCCAATTTTAATTCCGGAGTGCCTCAATAATTCATGGTGGTGTTTCTCATTGTCTTTCTCTACATTTGAAGAATGAAGTTGAAGTTTGTTCCATGTTGGAACATGGATATGTTGGGATATCACAATATATCTTATTTACTTTAATGCATCTACATACTTGGTAAAGGGTGGAAGGCTCGGCCTTATGCCTGGTGTTTTGTTCCACTCTTGCTGCCCTAGTTTCCATCATACCGGTGTTATGTTCCTTGATTTTGCGTTCCTAACGCGATTGGGTGTTATGGGAACCCCTTGATAGTTCACTTTGAATAAAACTCCTCCAGCAAGGCCCAACCTTGGTTTTACATTTTCCTAACAACCTAAGACTTTTTCCCTTGGATTTCCGGAGCCCGAGGGTCATCTTTATTTTAACCCCCCGGGACAGGGCTCCTCTGAGTGTTGGTCCAAACTAGAGCCCCTTGCAGCGCCATGTCGGGGAAACTTGAGGGTTGGTTTTAGTTGTACAGACTGCTCATCTGGTGTGCCCTGAGAATGAGTTATGTGCATCTCATATCAGGATTTGTCGGCACATTCGGGCGGCTTTGCTGGTCTTGTTTTACCATTGTCGAAATGTCTTGTAACCGGGATTCCGAGTTTGATCGGGTCTTCCTGGGAGAAGGAATGTCCTTCGTTGACCGTGAGAGCTTGTGACGGGCTAAGTTGGGACACCCCTACAGGGTTTGAACTTTCGAAAGTTGTGCCCGCGGTTATGTGGCAGATGGGAATTTGTTAATGTACGGTTGTAGAGAACTTGACACTTAACTTAATTAAAATGCATCAACCGCGTGTGTAGCCGTGATGGTCTCTTTTCGGCGGAGTCCGGGAAGTGAACACGACCTTGTGTTATGCTTGAACGTAAGTAGTTTCAGGATCTTCTTGATCACTTCTAGCTTCTCGACCGTTGCGTTGCTTCTCTTCTCGCTCTCTTTTGCGTATGATAGCCACCATATATGCTTAGTGCTTGCTGCAGCTCCACCTCACTACCCTTTCCTACCCATAAGCTTAAATAGTCTTGATCTCGCGGGTGTGAGATTGCTGAGTCCTTGTGACTCACAGATACTTCCAAACAGTTGCAGGTGCCGATGATACCAGTGTAGGTGACGCAACACAGCTCAAGTGGGAGCTCGATGAAGATCTTGGTCGCTATTTGGTTTTGTTTCCATTTGATCAGTAGTGGATCCCAGTTGGGACAATCGGGGATCTAGCATTTGGGGTTGTCTTCCTTTATTTTGGTTCCGTAGTCGGACCTTTGAGTGTATTTGGATGATGTATGAATTATTTATGTATTGTGTGAAGTGGCGATTGTAAGCCAACTCTTTATCCCTTTCTTATTCAGTACATGGGATTGTGTGAAGATTACCCCTCTTGCGACAAAGCCACAATGCGTTTATGCCTCTAAGTCGTGCATCGACAAGTGGGAGATATAGCCGCATCATGGGTGTTACAACCCTACTCCAGTGTGGTGTGGTGGATTGCCTCTTGGGCTGAGGATGAATAGTTACAAGGGAAGAACAGCCTCGCGAGGAGAGGCATTCTTGTGATTAGTGAACTTGAGTGGCTGGGGTGATATTGATCCGATCTAGGTCCCAATCAGATCCATGTGGTGGTGGCTAGTCCTATTTATAGAGGCCCTGATCCTCTTCCTGAATATTGAGCGGGAAGGGATCCCACAACGGCCAAATTCAAAGGGAGACAACTAGTACAAGCTATCCTGACAAAAGTAGTCTTCGCTTGCCTAAGGCTCTGATGGTGACGCCGTCTTGGGCTCCACGGTGACCTCCATCCTGCCATCCTGCTAGTCTTGGTGTTGTTGCACCGATATGGAAACCTTTGCCTGACGCCTTGGGACTCCTCGTCTGCTCTTGCCCCTTTAGCACCAAAGAGGAAACAAGGACACTGCTCGTGCTGGCACCCACCTCGCACCCGCCTGGCTCCAGTCGTCACAACTTGCGTCACAGAAACCTCGTGAGGTGCCCCTTGCCTTGATCTCTCCGCCCCTCGTGAGCTAGCCTGGTGAGGCCGCCCCTAAGGAGGTCTTGCGTAGTCCGCCTTGCGAGGGTCTTGAATGTTTGCTGGTGAAGATGGGCCGTACAGGGCCGCTGGTGGAGCCACGCTGCGGGCCGCAAGCCGGCAAGTCTAGGGACCCCGTTCCCAGAATGCCGACAGCTGGCGATTACTGCTACCTCTACGTCACCATCGAAAAGTTCACCAAGTGGGCGGAGGTGGAGCCCGTGTGCGTCATTCCGGCGGGCTCGACTGTCAAGTTCATCAGGGACCTCGTGAGTCGGTTCGGTATCCCCAACCATATCATCAATGATAACGGCTCCCAATTTACGAGCGACCTCTTCATGTCATACTGTGCTAACCTTGGAACACAGATATGGTACACTTCGGTGGCGCACCCATGGAGCAATGGCCAGGCCGAGCGCATCAATGTTGAGGTCCTCAGGGGCATCAAGACTAGGAGCTTCATGAAAAAGCTTGAGACTTGAGGCAAGGGCTGGTTGGATGAGCTACAGTCCGTGTTGTGGTCCATCCACTCCACAGCGACGAAGCCCACTAGTGAGACCCCCTTCTTCCTCGTCTCGGGGCCAAGGCGGTCCTCCCTTCTGAGCTCAGGCATGGTTCCTGCGAGTCCTGGAATTCGATGATGCGCGCCAGGATGACTCGCAGTGGGCCAACCTTATGCTCCTCGAGGAGGCCCGCCCTCAGGACGCCCTCCACGCCGCAAGGTACCAGCAGGCCTTGTAGTGCTACCAAAAATGCAACATCCACCCCCACACTCTCGAGGTTGGGGACCTTGTCCTGAGGCGTATCCTCCCCAGGGAGGGCCTCCACAAGCTCTCGCCCATGTGGGCAGGCTCTTTTAGGGTCGGCCATGTCTCCAGGCCAGGCGCTGCACGCCTGGAGACAGGGGATGGAGTTCCTATGCAGAACACATGGAACATCCAGCACCTCTGCAAATTCTACCAGTGACCCTATCACGTAAGAATGAGGTGGGGTTGTACATGCCCAAGAGTCTCCCAGTACTTCACCCCACGGCCTTGCTGAAGCTCCCACCCACTCCCAAGTGGAAGCCCCATTCTCCGCGTTGGCGGAACGATCAAACAGCGATCATGCCCATGCCCAAGTGGAAGCCCCATGCTCCATGCTGGCGAAACAATCGATGAAGGTGCCAGATGCGGTAGCCATTTTATATTTTCCTTTCTGCTTGTAAGCAAATATGTGTCTTCTCTAAAGTAAAGACTTTGGTTCTTATGTCTTCTCTGAGAAAAGAATTTGGTTTTCTTTGTGGCATTTCGCTGGATTTCATTCTCGTGCTCCATGCGCGCTCAGGGGCTCTCTCGTGAGCCTTGCGCGAGCAGGGGCTGGGCATGGTGCTTACGCTTGGGTCAGCCCCGATGGCATTAAGAGCCAAATGGTCGGGCTCTGCACCGCGGGCCTGCTCCCATGCGCACCACCCCACCAAGGCCATGTTGTCTAATGTCCTCGCACGACGCACATGAGTGAGCCGACGAACACGCATCACCCCCTCCCAAGCATTTCGCCTCGGGAGGGCTTGCACCCCTGGCGCTCTCACCTCCTGGCCTTGGCAGGCCTCACGAGGAAGCATGGGGAGGAAGGTTGCAGTTTAGCCACGTTGGAATCCATTAAGTCATGAAGGACATCAATTTTTCACGCACCCCTTGTGAGGCATGTGTTGATTTATCACAAAACAGAAGGTGGACAGGAAGTCAAGCTTCGAGGAAGTGTGCTCTCATGTAGGAAGGACTCCCCACGAGCCGTAGTTGCTCCATGCTGCACCCCAAGGAGCTAAGTTGACCGCCTCGCACGGCGCGTAGATCTCACTAATAACATTCCTTCTTTTCGCAATCTCGTCTAAGGCGGAAACCTTTTATCTCGCGTGAGCCGCTTGCGCGTCAAGGGGAACCTCTTGAGCATCGTGCCTCGGGAGCTCTTACCGGACCTCGAGGCCCTCACCTCCTGGCCTTTTCAAAGGCATCATGACCTGACATACCATCGACGGCTGAGGCTTGCTCGGGGCTGGGTCCTAGTGGTGCAGAGCATTAACACGATCGTGAAGAAAAGGCTAAGTCTAAATGAGAAGTGCCATGATCAAGTTAAATCTTGAGCCAAAAGGAACCTCCTAGTGGTGCAGAGCATTAAGGGTAAGGCGCAAGCGCCAGCGTTTCTTACGCGCCCCCGCAGGGCCCATGTCGTTCTAATGCAGGAATAAAAACAAAAGGAACCTCCTCGTGAAGGCCGCCACTCCCGGAGCACCGAACCGGGCACCTCCTATGCCTAGTCAGAGTCCTCCTCCTTGACGCAGGGGCACGGGGATTCGTCGGAGTCGGAGTCGGTTCTGCTTCCCCCAGAGGAGGTGCTACTACCACCGCCACCGTCGCCGAAGGAACTGCCACTGCTGCCACTATCGCTCTCCATGCAATAGTCCACGCAGCAGCCGGTGACGCTGAAGATCTTCATGAAGAGCGTCGTGGCCCCATCGTAGTTGAAGTGGAGGGTGTGCCCTTCCTTCCAGCCCCAGGCGAGGGCGAACAATTTTCACTCCCGCCTCAGGAACATGAAGCCGTAGGGGGTGAAGTCTGTTGCCACATAGGAGGGCCTACTGTAGCAGTCGTCTACTACCTCATGAGTACTGCGTTGGTTTTCCCTTGAAGAGGAAAGGGTGATGCAGCAAAGTAGCGTAAGTATTTCCCTCAGTTTTTGAGAACCAAGGTATCAATCCAGTAGGAGGCCACACACAAATCCCTCGTACCTACACAAACAAATAAGAACCTCACAACCAACGCGATAAAGGGGTTGTCAATCCCTTCACGGTCACTTACGAGAGTAAGATCTAATATAAATGATAAGATAATATTTTTGGTATTTTTATGATAAAGATTAAAAGTAATGATTGCAAAATAAACGGTAGTAGAAATAACATGTTGTTGGGAGATTAATATAATGGAGAATATACCCCGGGGGCCATAGGTTTCACTAGTGGCTTCTCCCAAGATAGCATAAGTATTACGGTGGTTGAACAAATTACTGTCAAGAAATTGATAGAAAAGTGAATAATTATGAGAATATCTAGGCATTATCATGTATATAGGCATCACGTCCGTGACAAATAGACCGACTCCTTCCTGCATCTACTTCTATTACTCCACACATCGACCGCTAACCAGCATGCATCTAGAGTATTAAGTTCATAAGAACAGACTAACACATTAGGTAAGATGACATGATGTAGAGGGATAAACTCAAGCCATATGATATAAACCTCATCTTTTATCCTCGATGGCAAGAATACAATACGTGTCATTTCCCTTTCTGTCACTGGGATCGAGCACCGCAAGATTGGACCCAAAGCTAAGCACTTCTCCCATTGCAAGAAAGATCAATCTAGTAGGCCAAACCAAACTGATAATTCGAAGAGACTTGCAAAGATAACCAATCATACATAAAAGATTTCAGAGAAGAATCAAATATTGTTCATAGATAATCTTGATCATAAACCCACAATTCATCAGATCTCGACAAACACGTCGCAAAAAGAGTTACATCGAATAGATCTACAAGAAACTCGAGGAGAACTTCGTATCGAGATCCAAAGAGATAGAAGAAGCAATCTAGCTAATAACTATGGACCCGAAGGTCTGAAGTAAACTACTCGCACATCATCGGAGGGGCCATGGAGTTGATGTAGAGGCACTCCATGATCGATGCCCCCTCTGGCGGAGCTCCAGAAAAGGCCCCAAGATGGGATCTCTTGGGTACAGAAGGTAGCGGCGGTGGAAATAGGGTTTCATGGTGCTCCTGAATGTTTTCGGGGAATATGAACATATATAGGAGGAAGAAGTAGGTCGGTGGAGCCACGAGGGGTCCACGAGGGGGGAGGGCGCGCCTAGGGGGTAGGCGCACCCCCTGCCTCGTGGCTTCCTCGGATGTTTCTTGACGTTTACTCCAAGTCCTCTGGATCACATTTGTTCCAAAAATCACGCTTCCGAAGGTTTCATTCTGTTTGGACTCCCTTTGATATTCCTTTTCTGCGAAACACTGAAATAGGCAAAAAAATAGCAATTTGCAGTGGGCCTTGGGTTAATAAGTTAGTCCCAAAACTAATATAAAAGTGTATAATAAAGCCCATTAAACATCCAAAACGGAATATATAATAGCATGGAACAATCAAAAATTATAAATACGTTGGAGACGTATCAAGCATCCCCAAGCTTAATTCCTGCTCGTCCTCGATCAAGTAAATGATAAAAATAGAATTTTTGATGTGGAATGCTTTCTAGCATATTCTTCAATGTAATTTTCTTTATTGTGGCATGAATGTTCAGATCTGAAATGTTAGGACCCCGATTCTAAGTCACACCGATCTAGCCTGTAACACCTCATATCACTTTGCGGCCTCACGCATGGTATCCCCAGGGGTGTCGCCTTACCATGTCCCGGGACCGTTTGCGCCTTTTGGCTCACGTATATGATAGTGTCGCTAGCATCGATATGACAGAGAACCCGGGCCGACATGACTAGTCGCGAACCAAAAGTGGCACTAACTTACAGGAACAAGCATACATGAATCAACATAGAGCATGTCGGTCAACAGCATATGAATCCGGGCTATAGCAACTGGGCTAATAGGACTCCGGGAACCCGGGCTATAGTAGGCTAACAGGACTCTGGATGTCTCCGCGTGACATTTCCCCGAAGGGACAGACACAAGAATGTGAATCACATGCCGGCCAGTCTAAGTGTTCCGGAGCAGTAGTGCTGGGCTAGCAGGACTCCGGTAAACCGGGCTGTAGAGGACTGCCAAGGCTCAGTGGAAACACCCGAGTACATTTCCCCATAAGAGAGGCAACCAAGGATAAACAACTAGATTGTCGGATCCCACACATACCAAGCATTTCAATCATACACACAATATGCTCGATAAGTGCAAATACAACATGGCATCACAACATGACTCTACAACTCAAAGTATTTATTCATTAGGCTCCGTAGAGCGCGATATTACAAACATGGGTCTCATGACCCAACATTTAGAGCATACAAGTCAAAGCACATGCGGAAGCTTAACATGTCTGAGTACAGACATGTATAAATGAAAAAGGCTGAGAAGCCTGACTATCTACCAGATCCTGCCGAGGGCACAAGATCGTAGCTGAGGTAACAAGCTAATCGTCGAAGTCCACATGGAACTACTAGCGAGACTGACTTCTCTCTACAAAACATAAAATAGGAAAACGTGAGTACAAATGTACCCAGCAAGACTTACATTAGAACTAGCTACATATGCATCAGTATCAACAAAGGGGTTGGTGGAGTTTGACTGCAGCAAGCCGTCTTTGACTCAGTGGCTATCATAAACTATGACTGCAAGTAACTCTTTGAGGTGGCACACACGAGTCCACATATTCACCATATCAATACACCACTATGGATCCGCTCCCGTCTCCCTACGAGAAGGCCATCCATAGCACTCACGCTTATCTTGCGAGTTTTAGAGTACCCACTTTCACTTGTCTATCAACTGTATAGGCAACCATGTAGTCCTTTACCGCGGACGCGGCTATTCGAATAGATGATGTTAACCCTGCAGGGGTGTACTTCATCACACACGCTCTCACCACTTACTGCCGTTTACACGACATGTACTCGGCTACCTTCAAGCGGAAGCCCAACAAGGGTGTCGGCCATGGCCTACCTAAACACTCAAGTCTCTAGTCCAGGTTTATCGCCTATCCAGGTTCCATCCGCAGGGAGTCCGGCCGAGGTTTCCACATACGGCCTCAAATGATGTGTACAGGTTTCCCGAGACACCAAACGGGCGACTCGATACACCGTGCCACGGTGTATCTACCGCAACATAGCCCAACCCTAGGGTCAGCGCTACACACGGCCGCCAACAGATATCCTTTAAACAACGGAAACTAGTTGCAACTCCTGGACAGAGGACTAGGGTGGTTAAGAAGCCGAAAGGGTCCATTGGTTTCGGGCCCAATGCATGGTAGTAACTGATTCTTAAATCACACATACAGATCTCGGTGCTTAAGGACGGTTCCAATGAAACAACCAACCATGTACTCCTACATGGCCTCTCATCGATACCTTTACCAAATCGTGTTCAACATACTTAGCTCACACACACTAGGACATGTTCACAACTTTCCAATTAATCCCCGATGAATCAGACCTGACACAACTCTAAGCAATAGCAAGCATGACAAACAAGGATGAATGAGTAGGCACATCAGGGCTCAAACAACTCCTACTCATGCTAGTGGGTTTCATCTATTTGCTGTTGCAATGACAGGTCATGCAGATGAAAGGGGTTCAACTACCGCAACATGTAACAGTTGAATCGTTGTTTTCCTAATAAAGTAAAAGAGAGCAGGAGTGAGAGAGTGAGATTGTATCGGAATGAACAAGGGGTTTTGCTTGCCTAACACTTCTGAAGATAGTATAGTTCTTCATCGGTGTCATCGAACTCATCGTCGGAAGCACGTTTATCGAGAGGGGACAAATACCGGCAACAGAGAAGGAAAACACCATCAATGCAATGCACAATATGATGCATGATCATGACATGTCAATATGATGTGTTTTGAGCTAATGCAACTAAAACCAGGGTGGGTTGAGCTTATTTGAATCAAAGATTCAAATACAAGCCTAAACTATGAACTCGTATAAGTGCATTATCATGTTTCATCTAAACTGCAAGGTTAGGTTTCTCTAACATGCATGGAACTAGTACAGATGTATAGACTGGATTTTTCTGATCATTTTTCATATATAACATATTTCATTTGGAGTTACGGTTGATTTTATATGATTTTTAGAAGTTTATAACATTTTCTAAAATAAATAAACCATTTAAGAATTATTTAAATTCCAGAAAAGAATTACCGCGTCAGCATGACGTCACTGTGATGTCAGCGAGTCAACAGGGGCAGTCCTTGTCAAACCTGACCAGTGGGGCCCGCATGTCAGTGGCTGTGGCTTTAATTAAGAAGGTTTAGACATAAACCATGGATTAACTGGATAGTGGGTCCCAGTGTCAGTGGCACAGTGTTTAGTTAGCGGGAGATTAACCTCTAACAGTGGCAATTAGCATTAATCATAACCCTACACTAATTTAGTCAAAGTCCGGCCCCACATGTCATGGACACGTGGGGGTCCCCCCGTGGTCAAAGTGGGTCAAACCCACCGACAGTTCACCACCGGTGAGGTCAAACATGGTGAGGAGCTGCGGTTTTCGTGCTCTGACGACCAAAAGGGCGGCCGAGGCCATCTGTGTGCTGCTAATGATCTTACACGTCAAACGGTGCAGGCGGAGTGTGCTGGGGTGGCCGGGAATGACGCCGGCATCGAGCCAGGCGGCGGCCGGAGTTTGGGCGAGCTCGGGCGGGTGGCTGTAGGGCATGTGCGGAGGAGCTGGTGGTGGCTACGGGCTCCTTGGGAGGAGGGGAGAACGATGACGCGTGCGTGAGCGGCTAGTTCGGGCTCTAGCCACGGCGACGCCATGGCTGGGCGGTGGTGAGCTTCGCCTTCGGTCGAGACGACGGCTACGGAGATCGAGAGGCATGGGGAGGAGGGGAAAATGACGGCGGATGTCATAGCGGTTGCAGCAGGCGTCGAAGCGGGCTCGGGGGAGGCCGGGTTGCTGCGAATCGACGACGATGGTGGCCGGAGCCCAAGGTGGAAGACGACAGTGATGACGATGTTGTTGGCCTCCCAGGGGTGCGTGCTTTGGCATGTGGCTCTACGGCGTCGAGGTGGAGCTCGTGGGGGCGTTGGCCGGGCGTGGGGATGCTGGTGGCCATGGTAACGACGAGCGGCGGCGACGGCTCCACTCGACTTCGGAAGAGAGAGAGAGAGCAGAGGAGAGGAGGGCCACGGGGAAGAGTGAGAGGGGTCAGGGGGTTGCGTGGCTGTAACGCCCTCGATGCGGCTATATCTCCCACGTGTCGAAGCACGACTTAGAGGCATAACCGCATTAAAAGCAATTTCGCAAGTGAGGTAATCTTCACACAACCCATGTAATACATAAGGGAAAAGAATACATAGTTGGCTTACAATCGCCACTTCACACGATACATGAATAAAGCATTACATCATCCAAATACAATCAAGGTCCGACTACGGAACCAAAATAAAAGAAGAACCCCAAATGCGACAAGGTCCCCGATCGACCCCAACTAGGCTCCACTACTGATCAACTAGAACAAAACAACACAAAGGGCAAGATCTTCATCAAGCTCCTCCTTGAGCTTGGTTGCGTCATCTGCACGGTTCAACGGCACCTGCAAGCTGGTTTTGGAAGTATCTGTGAGTCACGGGGACTCAGCAATCTCACACCATCGTGATCAAGACTATTTAAGCTTATGGGTAAGGTAAAAGTTATGAGGTGGAGCTGCAGCAAGCGACTAGCATATATGGTGGCTAACCTACGCAAATGAGAGCGAGAAGAGAAGGCAAAGCACGATCAAGAAAACTATGATCAAGAAGTGATCCTAGAACAACCTACGTCAAGCATAACTCCAACACCGTGTTCACTTCCCGGACTCCGCCGGAAAGAGACCATCACGGTGACACACGCGGTTGATGCATTTTAATTAAGGTCAACTTCAGGTTTTCTACAACCGGACGTTAACAAATTCCCATCTGCCCATAACCGCGGGCACGGCTTTTGAAAGTTCAAATCCCTGCAGGGGAGTCCCAACTTAGCCCATCACAAACTCTCACGGTCAACAAAGGATAAACCTTCTCCCGAGACATTCCGATCAGACTCGGCATCCCAGTTCTACAAGACAACTTCGACATAGATAAAACAAGTCCAGCAACACCGCCCGAATGTGCCGACAAATCCCGATAGGAGCTGCACATATCTCGTTCTCAGGGCACACTCAGATGAGACATCCTACGAGTAAAACCAAACCTCAAGTTGCCCCGAGGTGGCCCCGCAGTCTACTTGGTCGGACCAACACTCAGAGGAGCACTGGCCCGGGGGGTAAAATAATGATGACCCTCAGGAGCGCGACTCCCAAGGGAAAAGAAAAGGGCTAGGTGGCGAATGGTAAAACCAATGCTGGGCATTGCTGGAGGAGTTTTATTCAAGGCGAACTGTCAAGGGGTTCCCATTATAGCCCAACCGCGTAAGGAACGCAAAATCCGGGAACATAACACCGATATGACGGAAACTAGGGCGGCAAGAGTGGAACAAAACACCAGGCATAAGGCCGAGCCTTCCACCCTTTACCAAGTATATAGATGCATTAATTAAATAAGATATATTGTGATGTCCCAACAAGTAAACATGTTCCAACGAGGAACAACATCTCCATGTTGCAACAAGGAACAAACTTCAATCTTCACCCGCAACTAACAACGCTACAAGAGGGGCTGAGCAAAGCAGTAACATAGCCAAACAACGGTTTGCTAGGACAAGGTGGGTTAGAGGCTTGTTTTAACAATATGGGAGGCATGATAAGCAAGTGGTAGGTATCGCAGCATAGGCATAGCAAAAGAGCGAGCATCTAGCAAGCAAAGATAGAAGTGATTTCGAGGGTATGGTCATCTTGCCTGAAATCCCACAAGTAAGAAGAACGAGTCCATGAAGAAGACAAACGGATGTAGATGAACGGGTCCTCACAAACGCGACGTTATCGGAACCAACCCGAAGAAGCAACACCGGGAAGAAAGCACACAACATAGTAAACAACTGACACATGAACATGATATGATATGCGGGATGCGGTATGCGATGCATATGCATGATTTGGAAAGGAATGATTGGACCTGGCCTCACTTGGAAATCCAAGAGTGCCACTGGAAAGTTGAGGTGATTTCGGTTGAAATCGATATAAAGATCACCGGAATCGGATGCACAGTTTGGAAATGGCAAGCAAAACAAATATGGCACCGGTCTGCGATAAACAGCAAGTAGCCATCTAAATGCATCGAGATAATTATGCTACAGCACTCAAACATGGCAACAAAATACATGGCAGGGATCCACTCATGACGCTTGACAAAAGATGAACATTGAGCTATGGCCAATTCATCCATTTACAGGTTCAAACAAGCATGGCAAAAATGCAAATGATAACAGGTTTAAGACTTAGTGAAATTAACACAAGTCTGGAATTTCATATCAGGTAGCACACTTTGGAGCATGTAAACTATATGCTACAGGAACTTAACATGGCAAAGCAAGGCATGACATGAAGCTACTCAAAGATCTTAACAAAAGTCCCTTAGTGACCCTGAGCCAAAAGGGATCAAAAAATACAATTGCAAGCATGTGAACATGGCAAAAAAACATAATTAGAACTCAGGCTTAGTGAAAAACTGGAGCATGCAAATCTGTTAACAAGTAGGCATGTTCACGAGCTCGATGCACTCACTACAGAGCAAGGCATGACAATCTAAGCATACACCCATTAAGAATACATATTATATAAGCTAGACATGGCAAGAACAACAACATATCATGCACCGATCAACAACAACATGCTCGGCAAAATCGCTAACAAGTAGACAATCTGCCAGGAATTACGAAATAGCAAAAGTAGAGCTCGATTGACTCAATCTAGGGTGCTCCATAAATGCAAACAAAGACATGGATGGATAGGGCACCACAATATTAACAAATCACCCTTACTGATCATCCTCAAAAGAGGCACGAATCACTAGGAAACAACATGAACATATGGCATATGAATAAAAACAGATCAAGGACTTAGTGAAATTCTATGTCCCTGAAATCAGCATTAATGAATGCACCACTTTGCAAGCTTGTGCTAGTCACCACACATATCACAAAAATACATGGATAGCACATCTGCAAAGATGACAAAGCATATAACAAAACTCATGTAGAGCTCAGGAGCATATCATGCACACATTAATCATGGCAAAAATGACAAATAGCTATTTGATGCAGCAGATCTGACAATTAACTCAAATATCTCTCTTCCAACAGCATTTGGGGGATCAAGATGAGCTCAAATGAAAATGATGCAATGAGATGAAATGATGTACTCTCAGAGACGAACATTTTGATATGCTACACACATGAATCGGGGCTACGGGTGCAAAGTTATGACATGATGAACATGGGCATTTGAATCTGGAAATCTCGGGGACTTAGTGGAAAAATTACCCTCCGGAAAAGTCAACGGGCGGACAAGGAGATCCGGGACGGGGTGGATCCCGTTCGGGATGGCACCGTTTGGTTGGAGGAGGTGGTGGATCTGATCCCGGCGAATGGATCCGGCTGGAGTGGAGCTCCGGCGAGCTTCGCGAGCTCCGGCGAGCGGTGATGACTTCGGCAAGGCGTGGTGGAGCTCCAGCGGCTTGGCGGCGGCCGAGAGCTGGAATAGGACGGCGGCGGGGCGAGCTCAACGTGGCGGGGCGGCGGAGCCGCGCCGGCATGAAGGGGCGGTGGCGCCGGACGGCGACCGTGGCTGGCGAAGGCGGTAGAGTGCAGCGCGGTGAGCAGGTGGCAGCGCCAGCGATGTCTTCCGTGCGGCGGCGCGCGGCATTCTCCGGCGAGAGGCGCGGGGAAGGGCGCTCGGGCGGCGGCAGCCCAAACTGGCCCGGGGCGGGCCCAGCGGCGGGGAGGAGGCAGGGGGGCGACATGTCGCCTCCTAGTTTGTCGCGGGAGGCGGTGAGCTGAGGTGGCGGCTCCCGATAGGGCGGAGCAAGGTGGCGGCAGCGGCTGGACATGTCCGGCCGGTGGAAGAAGTGTCTGGCGGCACGGAGGGAGTGGATCTAGGGTTTCGTCTGCACGAGAATTACGGAGGGAGACACATATTTATAGGTAGAGGGAGCTAGGAGAGTCCAAATGAGGCGCGGTTTTCGGCCACGTGATTGTGATCGAACGACCGAGATGAAGGAGGAGGTTTTGGTGGGTTTTGGGCCACTTTGGAAGGGTGTTGGGCTGCAACACACACGAGGCCTTCTCGGTCCCTCGGTTAACCATTGGAGTATCAAACGAAGTCCAAATGGTACGAAACTTGACACGCGGTCTACCGGTGGTAAACCAAGGCCGCTTGGCAAGTCTCGGTCCAATCCGGAAATGTTAAACACCTACACACGAAAAGAGGTAGAAAGGGGCACCGGATGACATAGGAGCGCTGGATTGCAAAATGGACAACGGGGAAAATGCTCGGATGCATGAGACGAACATGTATGCAAATGAAATGCGCATGATGACATGATATGCAATGCATGACACGCAAGCAATGACAAGGCAACAACAGCGAATAACTGGACGACACCTGGCACATCGGTCTCAGGGCGTTACAACACTCCACCACTATGAGAGGATCTCGTCCCAAGATCTAGAATGGCACCGGAGGGACAACAGAAGAGAAAGAGGAGAGGTAAAGCTAAGTTGCTTCTTTGACAAACGAGTGAGACCAAAGAACCTTGAAAAGTTGAACAAATTGAAAGAAAGAATACAACGAGAAAGAGCGAAGTTGAAAGCACTTCGTTAGGAAAAGGAACAAGGAAGAACAAATTCGGACAGCACTCCGGTTGGAAAAATATGCAAGGCTTGATAAAATGGAAGAACTTGAGCAGCGGGCACAGACTCTGGTAAAATGGATAAGCACGAAAAGATCATGGTCTTCACAACTTGAGATGACGAGAGAGTAGCGAAACATCACAACGCCTCCGGAAAAAAAGTAAGAATGGAATGGAGTGAACGAAGGGAAACACGATCTTGAGGGAGCACGCTTACACCAAAAGCTAGAACGAAGTTGTTGAAAAACCAACAAAGAAATGAATAAGCTTGATATGGTCTTATGGAATACATCTCAAAATTATGAGGTGACAACCTGCCACTCACGGGAAAAAAATTGGATTGGTATGAACAAGGACACGAGAAGCTTATTTCACCGGGAGGGATACATGAAGAACTTGGGTCATTTATGAGCACCATGGATAGCAACAATCCTCAGGGAAGGCTTTTGGTGCAATATAACCCAAGATAATTCCAACGAAGAGGTTGATGGATTTAAAATATCTCATACTTGATAACTTGTGAATCATGAAAACATGAACTCAAATTATCAAGAATGACATAATACCACCTCCAATGATACAGAAGAAAGAATTGCACTCCAGATTGCACGAAGAAGAATACTTGAGCTCCTTAGAAAAGAATGTTGATGAGCACTTCGAGAAAGAATTAAATCCTTGATCAACCATCATGTAAAGCCTCCTTGAAGAACTCCGGTAAGAAAAGAATGAACAACCAAAATGAAGGATAAAAGAATAAGGTTGAAGCCTTGCAATGATTTAGATGGATCTTCGTGATGATATAATGCGGAAACCATGGAACTCCGAAAAAGAAAAGATAAGCAACTCGAACTGAGAATGTGATATGATGAGCCACTCTGGAAAAGAAATTGAATAAACTTGATGAAACAAGAATAAGAATTACATTATGCTTTATCCTTCACCAGTTAAATTGATGACAAAACAATGGATTTGGCATGCCACATATTCTCGTAGAAAAGATTAAGATATATATCGCGCCAACTTGGAAAGGTATTGAACGAACCACCAGAAGGGTTTGGAAGAACGAATGAATTGATATGATAAACGAAGGAAGAAGAATCTTGGAAGAACCACCGTAAGAATTCAAAATGGACAAAGAAAAGATAAAGAAACACCGGGAAGAATTAGCAAATGAACGAAGATGCATGAACTGATTAGAGAATATTGAATGATGCACCGGTAAGATAGGAGAATGATAACTGACAGCTGAGAATGAACAATTCTGAGAAGATGGCCTCCGGAGTAAAGAAATGGAAAACAACTCATGAAAATCTCCGGATAGGTGAAAAGAATACTCACAATCAAAACAATTATGAGAGGATGGCATTAATCTAGAACCACGAGTCTTTGAGAGAACGAAACAAGATTCTAGGGAAAACTCTTCTTCGGTCTTCAAATGTAGATAATGGCGACGAGGAACACCACCAAATAGTTGAGATACTCCGGGATGAAAATTAGCAAGGTTGAACCAACGATGAAAAGAATTTGAAAGATCTTTGAGGAACACATAAGACTGAAGATAAATCATTCTTACGTCAAACTTTAGAAAATAATTTGATAATAACTCCGGAAAAATTAGAAGAGTCAGGTAAGATCCTGGGAAAAGACCTGTGGGTTAGGGCCCACTCAAAAGAAACACCATTGAAATGATTTAAAAGAGAGGTTGCACCGATTGAATTAAATGGCTAGAATGAGATAACATCCTCGAAAGATCTTGAACGACTGCAGAGTGGAAACACGAATCTTCTGAGCTATCTTTGGCACTCCGGAACAAATGTAAAGTGGGAGGTGAATGATTAAGAGGTGCACCAGTAAGAGGTGGTATTTGAAACGAGGAAAGAATATGATCAACAAAGCTTGAATTGGTTCCACCGGAGAAGAAAAAGAATGAGGAATCACGAACTAGAAGCTCTGTTAGAATCTTGATGAGAATCACCGGATAAGAATATTGACGAAAAAGGATGGAGAGACTTCACAAGAATAAAAAAAGTACTTGATTAATACATCGGATTCCTTGAAGAAAAAAGGGTGGGAGGGCGGGAAAAGCAAAGGCAACTTGGAGACGGATGAAACAAACACCATTCAAAAGAAACTGATACTTGATCTTGCGGATGTTGAAATGATCGGATCCACTTGAAGAGAAGCACGCCGGTTAAAAAGGATTGACAAAAACAATCTTGATGATCAAGAAGGATTGGTATTCGCATCGGAGTATGAGAACACCATTTGGTGAAGGTATGGAATCAACATTTGACTTCGAAGCAACTCGAATACCACAACTCAAAACAAAACAAAGGATTGGCTTGTGGAATAAGCCGGAACAAACATATGATAGAGATTTTGTCTGAAGTTTTCGTGGTGGGGCCTACACAGGCTCGATCGTACAGCACCATCATGTACAAGGAAGTGCACATGAAATACGAAGCATCCCCGAGTCGGCATAGCCAAGGACTCTTTAAGACACAACGAGACCACTGTAAAACCAACCGTGGATAGGCGGACCACTAGACGTTGAACCCCAATTTCATATCACACATCTATCGGAAAGATATCCTAAGAGCTACTTAAATTCCCACTTATAAACTCCCGAAATTTTCCGGTTATGTAATAAGGTGTTGGGGATACAGGGGAAGCATAATATCTCACCCAAACTAGCAAATCCTACATCCAGTTGTATCCATCCTTCAACACATAACCAAGAAACCTTCGGAAATCGTCTACCTCAACCTTCGAAAAGCATCCGTTATACGAGTTATGGCAATACTCCCGAACTTCCGCCCCAGTACTGGGTGTCGTCGAGGTTATCACACCAACAACTGCATAAAAGAGATTTTCGATGTCGGTGAAACTAAACTCAGGTATTCCAGAACTGCAACGTTGAAATTGTGACGACAACACCTCGGAGCTCAACTCCCCGGGACACTGCCACAACCCCTAAATGACAGGAGGCACCAAGAACAATGTTCTCGTCACAAAACCATCGAAACGATTCCAAGATACCCGCGTGATCCTAAATTTTTTTTAGTGAAACTTGAGAAGAGAAGAGTCAAAACTCTACGTCAGGATGCCTTACCAGAGCGATGAAGGAACTGAGGAGTAAAAAGAATTCCTAAACTCTCCGATATATAATTCCTAAATGACTCAAAACATTTTTTCTAGACTCAACAACGGCAGCTAATTCGATCAAGCAGTGGGGGCTCCTAAGGTCGGGGAAGGCTCTGATACAACCCATGTAATACATAAGGGAAAAGAATACATAGTTGGCTTACAATCGCCACTTCACACGATACATGAATAAAGCATTACATCATCCAAGTACAATCAAGGTCCGACTACGGAACCAAAATAAAAGAAGAACCCCAAATCCGACAAGGTCCCCGATCGACCCCAACTGGGCTCCACTACTGATCAACTAGAACAAAACAACATAAAGGACAAGATCTTCATCGAGCTCCTCCTTGAGCTTGGTTGCGTCATCTACATGGTTCAACGGCACCTGCAAGCTGGTTTTGGAAGTATCTGTGAGTCACGGGGACTCAGCAATCTCACACCCTCGCGATCAAGACTATTTAAGCTTATGGGTAAGGTAAAAGGTATGAGGTGGAGCTGCAGCAAGCGACTAGCATATATGGTGGCTAACATACACAAATGAGAGCGAGAAGAGAAGGCAAAGCACGATCGAGAAAACTATGATCAAGAAGTGATCCTAGAACAACCTACGTCAAGCATAACTCCAACACCGTGTTCACTTCCCGGACTCCACCGGAAAGAGACCATCACGGTTACACACGCGGTTGATGCATTTTAATTAAGGTCAACTTCAGGTTTTCTACAACCGGACGTTAACAAATTCCCATCTGCCCATAACCGCAGGCACGGCTTTCGAAAGTTCAAATCCCTGCAGGGGAGTCCCAACTTAGCCCATCACAAGCTCTCACGGTCAACGAAGGATAAACCTTCTCCCGAGACATTCCGATCAGACTCGGCATCCCGGTTCTACAAGACAACTTCGACAAAGATAAAACAAGTCCAGCAACACAGCCCGAATGTGCCGACAAATCCCGATAGGAGCTGCACATATCTCGTTCTCAGGGCACACTCAGATGAGACATCCTATGAGTAAAACCAAACCTCAAGTTTCCCCGAGGTGGCCCCGCAGTCTGCTCGGTCGGACCAACACTTAGAGGAGCACTGGCCCGGGGGGGGGGGTAAAATAATGATGACCCTTAGGAGCGCGACTCCCAAGGGAAAAGAAAAGGGCTAGGTGGCGAATGGTAAAACCAATGTTGGGCATTGCTGGAGGAGTTTTATTCAAGGCGAACTGTCAAGGGGTTCCCATTATAGCTCAGCCTGTGCATTCAGTTTTTTCAGTTTGATTCGGTTCGGTTTATACGGTTTTTGGTTTATACGGTTTTTATACTTCGGTTTATACGGTTTTATACAGAGATATGGTTCGGTTTCGGTTGTAACCGTTTGCTTTCGGTTTGGTTTCGGTAATAACCAAATTAACCAAAGTTGTCACGAATTTTTGAATGGACAACAAATATTTTTTGTCACATGATTTGGTCTGTGCATGTAGCCATGTACGTAAGACTTTTCTTGTAAGAAATGCCTACGTAGATTAGATCATTATTAGATGGTAGTGGCACACATCATTTTGGTCCTAGGCATTACACCAAGTCTGAGAATTAGACAAGTTTTTAATTACACGAGGGAGCAAGAAAAGAAAGAAAATAGTTTGACCCACGAGCCACGAGCGACTCCAGCGGCCGGGTGGCCTTTCTTTTAGGCACGCGAGCTCCAACGTGCGCTAGAAGCCCAAAACTGGCTGTATGGGCTGGATTATTGAGGCCCAAGAAAGCAAAACGAAGCGCCAGGTGCTCACTGCTCAGGTCATTGGTTTGTCTCTGCAAAGTTTAGTACCACCTCGCGTATGGAGATGAAGCGCGGTGAGCACAAGGCTATAAAAGGAGGGGTGGCTCTGGCTTTAGCTAAATATCTTCACACTATGAAGGTTCTATCGGTTTAATTCAGTTTAACCGAAAACCAGCGGTTTCTAACCGAAAAAACTGAAGGCTATATGGTTTTCAAAAGGGAAAACTGAAACTGAAACCAAAACCTGAAAAAAACCGAATTTCGGTTCGGTTTTGTTTTTTTCGGTTTGGTTTTTGGTTTTTGGTTCGGTTTTGCACAGGCTGATTTATAGCCCAACCGCGTAAGGAACGCAAAATCCAGGAACATAACACTGATATGATGGAAACTAGGGCGACAAGAGTGGAACAAAACACCAGGCATAAGGCCGAACCTTCCACCCTTTACCAAGTATATAGATGCATTAATTAAATAAGATATATTGTGATATCCCAACATGTAAACATGTTCCAACGAGGAACAACATCTCCATGTTCCAACAAGGAACAAACTTCAATCTTCACCTTGCAACTAACAACGCTATAAGAGAGGCTGAGCAAAGCGGTAACATAGCCAAACAACGGTTTGCTAGGACAAGGTGGTTTAGAGGCTTGTTTTAACAATATGGGAGGCATGATAAGCAAATGGTAGGTATCGCAGCATAGGCATAGCAAAAGAGCGAGCATCTAGCAAGCAAAGATAGAAGTGATTTCGAGGGTATGGTCATCTTGCCTGAAATCCCACAAGGAAGAAGAACGAGTCCATGAAGAAGACAAACGACGTAGACGAATGGGTCCTCACAAACGCGACATTATCAGAACCAACCCGAAGAAGTAACACCGGAAAGAAAGCACACAACATAGTAAACAACCGACACATGAACATGATATGATATGCGGGATGCGGTATGCGATGCATATGCATGATTTGGAAAGGAATGATTGGACGTGGCCTCAACATGGAAATCCAAGAGTACCACTGGAAAGGTGAGGTTATTTCGGTTGAAATCGATATAAAGATCACCGGAATCGGATGCACAGTTTGGAAATGGCAAGCAAAACAAATATGGCACCGGTCTGCAATAAACAGCAAGTAGCCATCTAAATGCATTGAGATAATTATGCTACAGCACTCAAACATGGCAACAAAATACATGGCAGGTATCCACTCATGACGCTTGACAAAAGATGAACACTGAGCTATGGCCAATTCATCCATTTACAGGTTCAAACAAGCATGGCAAAAATGCAAATGATAACAGGTTTCGGACTTAGAGAAATTAACACAAGTCTGGAATTTCATATCAGGTAGCACACTTTGGAGCATGAAAACTATATGCTACAAGAACTTAACATGGCAAAGAAAGTCATGACATGAAGCTACTCAAAGATCTTAAAAAAAGTCCCTTAGTGACCTTGAGCCAAAAGGAATCAGAAAATAAAATTGCAAGCATGTGAACGTGGCAAAAAACATAATCAGAACTCAGGCTTAGTGAAAAACTGGAGCATGCAAATCTGTTAACAAGTAGGCATGTTCACGAGCTCGATGCACTCACTACAGAGAAAGGCATGACAATCTAAGCATACACCCATCAAGAATACATATTATATAAGCTAGACATGGCAAGAACAACAACATATCATGCACCGATCAACAACAACATCGTCGGCAAAATCGCTAACAAGTAGACAATCTGCCAGGAATTACGAAATAGCAAAAGTAGAGCTCGATTGACTCAAGCTAGGGTGCTCCATAAATGCAAACAAAGAAATGGATGGATAGGGCACCACAATATTAACAAATAACCCTTACTGATCATCCTCAAAAGAGGCACGGATCACTAGGAAACAACATGAACATATGGCATATTGATAAAAACAGATCAAGGACTTAGTGAAATTCTATGTCCGTGAAATCAGCATTAATGAATGCACCACTTTGCAAGCTTGTGCTAGTCACCACACATATCACAAAAATACATGAATAGCACATCTGCAAAGATGACAAAGCATATAACAAAACTCATGTAGAGCTCAGGAGCATATCATGCACACATTAATCATGGCAAAAATGACAAATAGCTATTTGATGCAGCAGATCTGACAATTAACTCAAATAGCTCTCTTCCAACAGCATTTCGGGCATCAAGACGAGCTCAAATGAAAATGACGCAGTGAGATAAAATGATGTACTCTCAGAGACGAACATTTCGATATGCTACACGCATGAATCGGAGCTACAGATGCAAAGTTATGACATGATGAACATGGGCATTTGAATCTGGAAATCTCGGGGACTTAGTGGAAAAATTACCCTCCGGAAAAGTCAACGGGCAGACGAGGAGATCCGGGACGGGGTGGATCCGGTTCGGGATGGTGCCGTCTGGTTGGAGGAGGTGGTGGATCTGATCCTGGCGAACGGATCCGGCCGGAGTGGAGCTCCGGCGAGCTTCGCGAGCTCCGGCGAGCGGTGATGACTCCGGCGAGGCGCGGTGGAGCTCCGGCGGCTTGGCGGCGGCCGGGAGCTGGAATAGGACGCCGGCGGGGCGGCGGAGCCGCGCCGGCGTGAAGGGGCGATGGCGCCGGACGGCGGTCGTGGCCGGCGAAGACGGTGGAGTGCAGTGCGGCGAGGAGGTGGCGGCGCCGGCGATGGCTTCCGTGCGGCGGCGCGCGGCGTTCTCCGGCGAGAGTCGCGGGGAAGGGCGCTCGGGCGGCGGCGGCCCAAACTGGCCCGGGGCGGGCCCGATCTGGGCTCCGTCGGGCCCGGCGGCGGGGAGGAGGCAGGGGGGCGACGTGTCACCTCCTGGTTGGTAACGGGAGGCGGTGAGCTGAGGTTGCGTCTCCCGATAGGGCAGAGCGAGGTGGTGGTGGCGGCTGGACATGTCCGGCCGGTGGAAGAAGTGTCCGGCGGCGCGGAGGAAGTGGATCTAGGGTTTCGTCTGCGCGAGAATTACGGAGGGATACACATATTTATAGGTAGAGGGAGCTAGGAGAGTCCAAATGAGGTGCGGTTTTCGGCTACGCGATCGTGATCGAACGATCAAGATGAAGGAGGGGGTTCAGGTGGGTTTTGGGCCACTTTGGAAGGGTGTTGGGCTGCAACACACACGAGGCCTTCTCGGTCCCTCGGTTAACCGTTGGAGTATCAAACGAAGTCCAAATGGTACGAAATTTGACAGGCGGTCTACCGGTGGTAAACCAAGGCCGCTTGGCAAGTCTCGGTCCAATCCGGAAATGTTTAACACCCGCACACGAAAAGAGGTAGAAAGGGGCACCGGATGACATAGGAGCGCCGAATTGCAAAATGGACAACGGGGAAAATGCTCGGATGCATGAGACGAACATGTATGCAAATGAAATGCACATGATGACATGATATGCAATGCATGACACGCAAGCAATGACAAGGCAACAACAGCGAATAACTGGACGACACCAGGCACATCGGTCTCGGGTCATTAAAGTGGCGTCTTCGAGAGGCGTCCAGCGGCAAGCAGGCAAGCAGGAGGTGGCCGGCGCGTGCGCGCGCGTGTCGGGAACATGCCCTTCATCCTCTTGGCAAGAGGAGGAAGACGACAGGGGAGGTACAGTACTGGGCCGGTTGGTGGGCTGCACAGGTGAGGCCAGGTACGATTCCCTCTCTCTCTCTCTTATTTTCTGTTTCCTATTTTCTTTTAACTCTGTTTTGATTTGATTTTTAACCCAAATCATTTTCTGAGCTTCTGTAAATTGTTGTATGGACTAGTGACACAAATATAAAGCCCCACAACAATTTCCAGAATTATTGGATCATATTTGAAATATATCAAATATCAATCCAATGCAAATAATTATTGAATTAATTCCAAATGCCCAAAATAAATATTTATGAGCTCCTGAAAATGTTGGTTTGAATTTTAGCTCTGGACAATATTTTCAAAGAGAAACATGAACATTTTCTTGGACATATTTGAAGCAATATTTATCTTGGTCATATTCAGAAATGATTTCTGAGGCTTTCACATGTCCCCATTTCAAATTCATTGAAATTTAAACATGATGCACACATGACTATCTAGTCTAGGTCATATCAGAACTAGGGATGTGACAACTCACCCCTACTAAACAAGAATCTCGTCCCGAGATTCAAGCGTAGGGTAAGATGAAGGGGAAACACAAACTAACACGGTCTTCACGATTCAGGTTGCACTTTGTAAGAACGTTGATTTGTCACCATCTTTGTCTCATTGTCTTGCTCTGAGAACTCTAGTCAACATGGCAACGAGAGGAAAAGGAAACTCGGGATCTTTGTCTCATTGTCACCATCTTTGTCTCATTTTCTCGAAGATCGAACAACTCAGGATCAACTCACGGAATGAGACGTAGCAACATCTCTCGAGCTGAGACATTCAAACACACATCAGAAGGGATGGAAGAACAGATGACAGGGTTCAATTTGGCAGGCAACAATTCCACGCTTGAGAAGTTGGTGAATGGGGTCAAGTAGCGAGGAGATAATTGCCATTATTCCATAACGGGACACCTCGGGGGAGGTGACTCGTAGAATTATTCCCTTAAGTGGCAAAAAGAATTACTTTTCATATCTAGATCATTGAAACATTTCATACAAGCCTAGGGAAAACCACAATTGATAATTTCGGAGAGTTCGAAGAATTGACATACTCAGACTAGGATGGATGATGTAGACTACCTTGTTGAAGACAACGCAATGGATGTTTTTTTCTTATCATCGGAAATGGATGGGACCCATGGTAGGACCACTTTTGAAGGTGATCCTGACCAGAAATTACGGAGAAGGGTAGTCCATGGTTGAATGGCCCAATGACGGTGCAAGCTAGGAACAAAATGCTAATGCTGGGAATGATTCTAATAATTGGGAGAAACTCAATAGTAGAGAGTGATTCCACTGTTTGAAAGATTATGGCATAATCGAAGAAACTGAGAGCGGATCCCAATTAATGCCAATGATAAATCCTAGTGCTTGCACGTGCTCTCAAGAACTTGAGCATTTCCGTATTCATCAAGGTTTTACCGATATCCGTGTCAAGGATCCTGGCAACACAACATACTACCATGATGAATAGTGATGGACGATGCAGATGCAAAGGGAGATAACATCTTCTCAGATTTCTCCTTAGCGAGGCCAAGGAAACAAAATCTGATGATCGACCGAGAGACATTTAGCACTTTGCTTCTAATGTTCTCCTTGATGTCCTTGCGTAACCCATTTATTGATATGGCTTGGTATCTAGAACATCAGGTAGAAGGTCGAACTTCGGGAGCGCAAGAATCCATACGGAATAACTATGGAATTAAATCCTACGGAATCCTTATGGAAAGGTGGCCAAATTTTGGCTTGGTGTGTTGGCCAAGACATCCACTTTACCGGGTTACAGAGAGACCAATATTATAGTTCTTGGGAAACATTCCAACCATCACACCTGCCTGAGATTTAGATCTGGTTGGTGTCAGGATATTCCAGACTCATCATGTCTGAAAGGAAGGATTGCGACACAAATCGACGAGATGACATTGCAAGATCCTTAGGAAATAAACTATGATAGCAAGCTCCAAAACATGAGTGGGTTTTGCTATAACAGGTAAACATGCTGTCCCAGAAAAGCATGATCACGTAGTAGTCTTATAATGAAATACTACCAAGTTCAGGTTGGGAACCATCATCGAGGATAATGAAGTCCTAGCATAAGTCATGATTCTTAACCACATAATACTAGGTTGCATATGGAATGAAGGTTGCAAGTCTCCAAACCACATAATACTTCACACGTATGCTTGACCGATTTGGGATGACTCCAGAGAAAGCAACATTGACTTTCTCGAATTCATGGCGGCAACTTGCATCAAATGCACATGAATTATAGGAACTCACTTCTTTCATCCAAACATATACTTCATGAACAGAACACGAAGGCATTGCTTACAAAGTTTTCAACACTAGGTTGATGTTCAACATGAATCATGGGGGAGACAAAATGTTTCTGATGGGTTCAACAACAACTCATCGGAATTTCCATATCACTGGACTTCCACCATTATGTGAACACGGTGATAGCATTGGTCAGACCAAAATATGTAATGGTGTATGCTCGAGGGATCAAGCACGAGTAAGAAATCATTACGAACATCATTGGTTCTGATTTGACTTGACGATATCCCATACTCAAGTCAAAGTTTTGACAAGATAATAGATTCAACAACTGATCACGAGGACCAATCGATGAAGATATCATCTTTCTTCAACATACACACACACAAAAGATATCCCTTAACATGAACTAAGTCAGACAAGCTTTTATCTTCCAACTCTCCAAGTTGTTGTTTGGCTTAACCAACAAGCTCAGGGGTATCCAACACAGATTCTTGGAGAATGGGTGGTTTGGAGGAAAACCAACATGACAACGAACTCAACATAGAAGTCAGGTGACAACCTGGTAATACTTCCGAGAAGATATTCGGAACATCATGAACCACCGATATGTTACTAAGCTCGAGAAGAATCTTGCTTTTCAGAGCAAGACGATATGATCAAACAAGCACGGGATTGAATAATCCTAACATATTGATCGAAGAGTGCACCCGAAATAAGGACTAGGTAGCACAATCTATCTTAGGATTATGATTCATTAACCAAAACGCTAAGAATGAGAATATTGTCCCTTTATTACCAAGCAACAAGTTGCTCGGAGTATTGATTTCACACATCACAATTCACTTGTCGGCATTCCGGTTGCAACAACACAGAGACCGAGGAATGAAGAACGATGGTGAGAAGTATCACTTCATCAAGAATTCATAAGAGGTGGTGCAATTCTCATGACAATCCCGTCGTAAAGAGGGTAACACTCCAAGGTGGAACAGAACCAAAAGCTGGATTGGAACTTTGATTTGCAATACACAACTATTTGGACCCAACCCTGGATATGGATGAGGTACTGGAGTTTGTTTCTCCTAGTCATTCCAGAATAGAATGGCTTGACGGACCACAAGAGTAATAAGCATCGATGAACGAATGCACACATACTCTGGACTATCAATTGATATACGAAGGTCAGAAGACAACTAAAGAGGGACAACTCAAAGGAACATATAACTTTCTGAGTTGTGGATTCATGGATTAGCATGTCGAGCAAAGTTCAACATGTTTCTTCCGGATAACCCATGCATAAGGTAGAATTGGCAGAGTCACAATAGAATGGAGAACTCGTCAAGAGCACTCTTGTTGTGACCTTTTGGTTCAGAAGAACTTATGCCAAGAATGGTTCACGATATTTGGAAGAATGATATACCACAGACCTCGAGGACTATCGCAAAGGTTGCTAATATCCTAAAGGTACGAGCAACACTATCAACACGAGGTAAGTAGAGTGAGTCTTGGGTCCAGAACCCAGGAGTAAAATACCTACTACTAAATGGCATCACGGGATGCTTTCAAGGATGACGGCCAGAACCATCACACTAGGAATATAAAACATGGCTCGATTACTAAGTGGTTCTCTAAGACACCTAGGGTCATAATATTATCTCCAACACATATGTCGAGGCAATAGAGTACCTCAACTCACCGATTAGTGTGGTTGAACTGGCCCAAAGCGACATCGGGAACGGAAAAAAGGGATCTACATATGCATTAGACTACTCAGAAACCTGGGATGACTCGGACAGCATAACAGCTGTAAATGCTCAAAAAGATTTGAGACATCCTGCAAGATGGTGGCATGACCACTCAACATCACAATATCAAAGTTCTGAGACCAGCAATGTACATACGGAAGTAGTAGAAACTGAGCTGAGACTTGAATCCATCAATCCTATAAGTCTATGGATTAGTAACACGTCATCCCGATAGATAGATGAGAAGGCCTAGTTCTTAATCCCTGTAGAAAAGATGAGGCTGACTCAGATCAGAAGGCATAAGGTATAAGGAGTAAAACGAGGCTTACGTTCCCTTCCCCAATCAATTCCCTTACATAACTAAAGCATTTCTAGACACAACTTCGACCGGTTTGGCTTGGTAATCCTACAGGCAGTCGGGCTCTAATACCAAAGCTGTCAGGACCCTGATCCTAAGTCACACCGATCTAGCCTGTAACACCTCATATCACTTTGCGGCCTCACGCACGGTATCCCCATGGGTGTCGCCTTACCATGGCCCGGGACCTTTTGCGCCTTTTGGATCACGTATATGATAGTGTCGCTAGCATCCATATGACAGAGAACCTGGGCCGACATGACTAGTCGCGAACCCAAAGTGGCACTAACTTACGGGAACAGACATACATGAATCAACATCGAGCATGTCGGTCAACAGCGTATGAATCCAGGCTGTAGCAACTGGGCTAACAGGACTCCGGGAACCCGCGCTGTAGCAGGCTAACAGGACTCCGGATGTCTCCGCGTGACATTTCCCCGAAGGGACAGACACAGGAACAAAGTGAATCACATGCCAGCCGGTCTAAGTGTTCCGGAGCAGTAGTGCTGGGCTACCAGGACTCCGGTAAACCGGGCTGTAGCGGACTGCCAAGGCTTAGTGGAAACACCCAACTACATTTCCCCATAAGAGAGGCTACCAAGGATAAACAACTAGATTGTCGGATCCCACACATACCAAGCATTTCAATCATACACACAATATGCTCGATAAGTGCAAATACAACATGGCATCACAACATGACTCTACAACTCAAAGTATTTATTCATTAGGCTCCGTAGATCGAGATATTACAAACATGGGTCTCATGACCCAACATTCAGAGCATACAAGTCAAAGCACATGCGGAAGCTTAACATGTCTGAGTACAGACATCTACAAATGAAAAAGGCTGAGAAGCCTGACTATCTACCAGATCCTGCCGAGGGCACAAGACCGTAGCTGAGGTATCAAGCTAAATGTCGAAGTCCACACGGAACTACTAGCGAGACTGACATCTCTCTACAAATCATAAAATAGGCAAACATGAGTACAAATGTACCCAACAAGACTTACATCAGAACTAGCTACATATGCATCAGTATCAACAAAGGGGGTGGTGGAGTTTGACTGCAGCAAGCCGGCTTTAACTCAGTGGCTATCCTAAACTATGACTGCAAGTAACCCTTTGAGATGGCACAGACGAGTCCACATATTCACCATATCAATACACCACTATGGATCTGCTCCCGTCTCCCTACGAGAAGCCCATCCATAGCACTCACACTTATCTTGCGAGTTTTAGAGTATCCACTTTCACTTGTCTATGAACTGTATAAGAAACCAAGTAGTCCTTTACAGCGGACGCAGCTATTCGAATAGATGATGTTAACCCTATAGGGGTGTACTTCTTCACACACGCTCTCACCACTTACCGCCGTTTACACGACATGTACTCGGCAACCTTCAAGTGGAAGCCCAACGAGGGTGTCGGCCACGGCCTACCTAAACACTCAAGTCTCTGGTCCAGGTTCATCGCCTATCCAGGTTCCATCCGTAGGGAGTCCAGCCGAGGTTTCCACATATGGCCCCGAACGATGTGTACAGGGTTCCCGAGACACCAAACGGGCGACTCAGTACACCGTGCCATGATGCATCTACCGCAACATAGCCCACCCCTAGGGTGAGCACCACGCACGGCCGCCAACACATATCCTATAAACACCAGAAACTAGTTGCAACTCCTGGACAGAGGACTAGGGTGGTTAAGAAGCCGAGAGTGTCCATTGGTTTCGGGCCCAATACATGGTAGTAACTGATTCTTAAATCACACATACAGATCTCGGTGCTTAAGGACGGTTCCAATGAAACAACCCACCATGTACTCCTACATGGCCTCTCATCGATCACTTTACCAAATCGTGTTCAACACACTTAGCTCACACACAGTAGGAAATGTTCACAACTTCCCAATTCATCCTCGATGAATCAGACCTGACACAACTCTAAGCAATAGCAGGCATGACAAACAAGCATGAATGAGTAGGCACATCAGGGCTCAAACAACTCCACTCATGCTAGTGGGTTTCATCTATTTACTATTGCAATGACAGGTCATGCAGAGGAAAGGGGTTCAACTAACGTAGCATGTAACAGTTCAATCGTTGTTGTCCTAATGTAGTAAAAGAGAGCAGGAGCGAGAGAATGGGATTGTATCAGAATGAACAAGGGGGTTTTGCTTGCCTGGCACTTCTGAAGATAGTATAGTTCTTCATCGGTGTCATCGAACTCATCGTCGGAAGCATGTCTATCAAGAGGGGACAAATACCGGCAACAGAGAAGGAAAACACAATCAATGCAATGCACAATATGATGAATGATCATGACATGTCAATATGATGTGTTTTGAGCTAATGCAACTAAAACCAGGATGGTTTGAGCTTATTTGAATCAAAGATTCAAATACAAGCCTAAACTATGAACTCATATAAGTGCATTATCATGTTTCATATAAACAACAAGGTTAGGTTGCTCTAACATGCATGGAACTAGTACAGATGGATAGATTGGATTTTTTTGATCATTTTTCATATATAACTTATTTCATTTGGAGTTACAGTTGATTTTATATGATTTTTAGAAGTTTATAACATTTTCTGAAATAAATAAACCATTTAAGATTTATTTGTCAGGACCCCGACTCAATGCCACATCGATCTAGCATGTAACACCTCATATCACTTTGCGGCCTCACGCACGGTATTCCCACGGGTGTCGCCTTACCTTTGCCCGGGACCGTTTGCGCCTTTTGGCACACGTATATGACAGTGTCGCTAGCATCCATATGATAAGGAGCCCGGGCTGACATGGCTAGTCGTAAACCCAAAGTGGCACAAACTTACAGGGACAGGCATCCATGACCCAGCATCGAACGTGTCGGTCATCAGCGAGTGAACCCAGGCTGTAGCACTGGGCTAGCAGGACTCCGGTGAACCGGGCTGTAGCAGGCTAACAGGACTCCGGTATTCATCGCGTGACATTTCCCCGAAGGGACAGACACAGGAACGAAGAAGGACACATGTCGGCTAGCCTAAGTGTTCCGGAGCAGTAGCAAGCTACCATGGCTGAGTGGAAACAATAGGAGACATTTCCCGGTAAGAGAGGCTACTAAAGATAAACAACTAGATGGTCAGATCCCACACATACCAAGCATTTCAATACATACACACAATATGCTAGATATGTGCAATACAACATGGCATCACAAAATGACTCTACGACTCAAGTAGTTTATTCAATAGGCTCCGAGGAGCGAGATATTACAAACATGGGTCTCATGACCCAACATTCAGAGCATACAAATCAAGCACAAGCGGAAGCTATCATGTCTGAGTACAGACATCTATAAATGAAAAAGGCTGAGAAGCCTGACTATCTACCAAATCCTGCCGAGGCACAAGATCGTAGCTGAGGTAACAAGCTAAACGTCGAAGACCACGCGGAAATACTAGTGAGACTGAAGTCTCTCTGCAAAACATAAAATAGGCAAACGTGAGTACAAATGTACCCAGCAAGACTTACATCAGAACTAACTACATATGCATCATTATCAACAAAGGGATGGTGGGGTTTAACTGCAGCAAGCCAGCTTTAACTCGGTGGCTATCCTAAACTACGACTGCAATGTAACTCTTTTGAGGTGGCGCACACGAGTCCACATATTCACCATATCAATACACCACTATGGATCCGCTCCCGTCTCCCTACGAGAACGCCATCCATAGCACTCACGCTTATCTTGCGTATTTTAGAGTATCCACTTTCACTTGTCTATGAACTGATATAAGCAACCCAGAAGTCCTTTTCCGCGGACACGGCTATTCGAATAGATCATATTAACCCTGCAGGGGTGTACTTCTTCACACACGCTCTCACCACTTACCGCCGTTTACACGACATGTACTTGGCAACCTTCAAGCGGAAGCCCAACGTGGGTGTCGGCCACGACCTACCTAAACACTCAAGTCTCTAGTCTAGGTTTATCGCCTATTCGGGTTCCATCCATGAGGAGATCCGGCCGGAGTTTCGCTCACAGCCCCAAACGATGTGTACAGGGTTCCGTGACACCAAACGGGCGCCCGGTTTACCCGGCCACGTGCCTACCGCATCACAGCCCACCCCTACGGTCAGCGCTGTCCACGGCCTCCAGCATACTACAAACACCAGAAACTACTTGCAACTCCTGGACAGAGGACAAGGGTGATTAAGAAGCCGAGAGGGTCCATTGGTTTCGGGCCCAATGCGTGGTAGTAGCTGAATCATGGATCACAAACACAGAACTCAGTTCCTGAGGACGGCTGCAATGATACAACCCACCATGTACTCCTACATGGCCTCTCACCGCTACCTTTACCAAATCGTGTTCACACACTTAGCTCACACACAGTAGGACATGTTCACACACCTCTGATTCATCCCCGATGAATCAGACCTGACTCAACTCTAAGCAATAGCAGGCATGACAACAAGCATGAATGAGTAGGCACATCAGGGCTCAAACAACTCCTACTCATGCTAGTGGGTTTCATCTATTTACTGTGGCAATGACAGGTCATGCAAAGGATAAAGGGGTTCAGCTACCGCAGCAAGTAACAAAATGTCGTTGTTGTCCTAATGCAGTAAAAGAGAGCAGGAGCGAGAGAGTGGGATTTTATCGAAATGAACAAGGGGGGTTTTGCTTGCCTGGCACTTCTGAAGATAACATTGAGTCTTCATCAGTGTCAACGATCACATCATCGGTATCACGTCTATCGAGAGGGGACAAATACCGGCAACACAGAAGGGAACACAATCAATGCAATGCACAATATGATGCATGATCATGACATGGCAAAATGAATGTGTTTTGGGCTAATGCAACTAAAACCAGATTAAATGAAGTTGGTTTGAATCCAAGATTCAAATTCAAACTCCATATGTGGATATTCAAATGCCATTTAATTGATTTGTGCTAAACAGCAGCTATAAGTTGTTCTAACATGCATGAAAATGGTACAGATGGATTCCTTGAATTTTTCTGATAATTTTTCATATATAATTTGTTTAATTTGGAGTTACGGTTAATTTCTATGATTTATAGAAGTTTTAGCTATTTTCTGAAATTTCCTGATTATTTTTAAATCCAGAAAGTATTACTGCGTCATACTGACGTCACGATGACGTCAGCAGGTCAACGTGGCACAGCCCGGTCAACCCCTGACCGGTGGGTCCCGAGTGTCAGTGTCTAACTAACTAATCTAACTTAGTTAATACTAACCTAACTTGATTAGCCGGGCGGGGCCCGCATGTCAGTGAGAGAGAGGGGGGTCAAACCCGGGTCAACTCGCCGGAGTTGACCCGCGGCTCGTCGCCGGCGAGGCCAGGGACGGCGGAGAGCGCCGGGATTCGCCCTCCGATGACCAAAAGAGCGGCGGAGGGGCTCTACGGGATGCCCAGACTCGCGCGCATCTAACAGGGCGGACGGGAGAAGCTAAGGTGGCCGGAGGCGACGGCAATCATGACGACGGCGGCGGCCGGAGTTCGGGTGAGGCGCGGGCGGTGGCTACGGTGCGCCACAGGAGCGATAGACTAGGGTTTTGGGATCCTGGCGTGGTGCTGAGCATGGTGGTGTGCTTGGACGTGACGCGCGTGAGCTCTAGCCACGGCGACCTCGTGGCCGGCGGCAATGGGCTCTCGGGCTCGGCGGAGACGATGGATACGGCACGAAATTGAACGAAAATACGGAGGGGAAACGAAGAGGAGCTCACGTCGAGTCCGCAGGGGTGGTCAGTGGGCTCGGGGAGGGGCTGGTGACGACGGGAGGTCGCCGGCGATCTCGGTGGCCCGAGGAGGAAGAAGACGTCGGGGATGGTGCTCCGAGGCTTCCGGCGTCACATGGGTTGGTGGAGACGAAGAAGAAGGCGCGGCGGTTCTTCTGGAGGCATCGGCGAGGCGAGGGGTGGCCGGTGGCCGCGGCGAACAGCGTCGGTGGCGACGGCTGCGCTCGGCACGAGAGGAAGAGAGAAACAGAGGAGGGGGAGAGCTCGGGAGAGAGTGAGGGGCGGTCGGGGAGGCCGCGTGTCGACGTCCAGGGCGTCCAGAGCGTCGGGGGAGAGCGGTAAGCAGGAGCTGGCGAGGCGCGTGGCCAGCGTGCGGCGGGCACGCGCTCGTCCTCCTGTCCAGGGAGGAAGACGACAGGGAGGCTGTGGTGGTGGGCTGGGCCGGCCACTTGGGCCGCCAGGTAAGCCCAGGTGAGACTCCTTCTCTCTCTTTCTATTTCTGTTTTTGTTTATTGTTTTCTATTTTGTTCTGTTTTGTTTTAGTTTAGTAAAATACTAAACCATTTTAATAAATTCTGTAGTTTATTATGTGGCTTACTAAAATATATACAAAGCCACTCACAAACTTCCAGAATTATTTGGAGTCATATTTAATATATATTAAATATAAATCCAAAGAAAATAGTTATTGGATTAATTCAAATGGCCAAAATAAATATCTCTGTGACTCCAAAAATATTGGTTTAAATTTTACCTCTCACCAATATTTCCATGGAATAACAGGAACATTTTCTTGGACTCATTTGATGAAATTTAAAGGTTGGTTATTTTTAGAGGTCTTCTGAGGCTTTGAAAATTCCTCAATTCAGATTTCATTTGAATTTAAACATGATGCAGTAACCAAGGCTAGTCCAAGGCCAGGGTAAAGCTAGGGATGTGACGACTCACCCCCACTAAACAAGAATCTCGTCTCGAGATTCAAGCGTAGGGTAAGGTGAAGGTAAACGCAAACTAGTATAATCTTCACGATCCAGGTTGCACTTCAACTGGAACGTTGATTTGTTCACCATCATTTCTCGAAGTTTGCTCTGAGAACTCCAACTAACATGACAACGAGAGGAAAGGAAAAACCCTAAAAGAATCGTTCTTCTCGGAGGTCGAACAGCTCAGGATTAACTCACGGAATGAGACATAGCAACATCTCTCGAGCTGAGGGACGAAGCACACATCCATAAGAATGGAGTGAGGCAGATGACGAAGGTTCACTAGGTAGACAACAATTTCATACCTAAGAAGGTGGTAAACGATTGTCAACGTAGCGAGGAGTTGAGTTGCCATGATACCATAACGATACACTTGGAGGAGGGTGATTCGTAGATTATTATCTTAAGTGGCAAAAAGAATTACTTTTGATTCAAAGATCATTGAAACTCTTTATACCAGCTTAAGGCAAATCATAATCGATCATTTAGAGGGGTTCGGTAGAATGGCATACTCAAACTTGGATGATGTGGATTACCTTGTTGAAGACAACGTAATGGATGAATTTGCTTACCACCGGAAATGGAAGAGATCCGTGGTAGAATGGCACATTGGCGGTGCAAGCTGGGAACAAAATGCAATTGCTGGGAATGATTCTGGTAACTGGGGAAGAACCCAACAATAGAGAGTTAATTCACTGTTGGAGTGGTTATAGCATAACCGAGGAAATCTGGGGCAATCCCAGCTAGTGCCGATGATAAGACGTAGCGCTTGTGCGTGCTCTCAAGAACTTGAGCATTTCCACAATCATCAAGGTTTTATCAACAACCGCGTCAAGGGTGCTGACAACACAACATACTACCATGATGAATAGCGATGGACGATGCAGATGCGAAGGAGGATAACACTTTCTCAGATTTCACCTTAGCGAGGCCAAGCAAATAAAATCTGGATGATCGACCGAGAGACATTTAGCACTCCGCTTCTAATGTTCTCCTTGATGTGCTAGTATAACCCATTCATAGATATGGTTTGATATCTAAAACATCAAGTAAAAGGTCGGACTTCGGGAACACAAAAATCCATAGGGGCAACTAGGGAGTAAATCCTACGAAATCCCTATGGGGGGGGTGGCCAACTTCCTCAAACAAGATACTACAATAATAGGTCTTCCGGATGGGTGTGTTGGCCACGACATCCACCTTACCGGTTATCGAGAGACCAATATTATAGTTCTTGGGAAATGTTCCAACCATCATATCTGCCTGAGATTCAGCTCTGGTTGGTGTTAGGATATTCCAGGCTCATCGAGTCTTAGGAAGAAAAATGAAAGTTTGCAACACAAATCGACGAGATGACGTTGCGGGATTCTCGGGAGATGAACTACGATAGCAAGCTCCAAAACATGAGCTGGTTCTGCTACAAACATGTGAACACGTTGTCCCAGACAAGCATGACCACGTGGTAGTCTTATAATAAAACACTACCGAGTTCAGGAGGGGGAACCATCAACGAGGGTATCGAAGTTCTTCACTGAAGTCCGGATTAGCTCTTATGAAGGAACTCCTTCTCCTTTGAACAAATCAATCAGTGGCTTGGTGTGCTAGGGATACATATAGATTGAAGGTTGCAAGTCTTCAAACCACAGAATTCTTCGCACGTGTGCATGACTGATTTGGAATGATTCCAAGAAAGCAACATTGACTTTCTCGAATCCACGGCGGCAACTTGCATCAAATGCACATGAATTAAAGGAAGTAACTACCTTCATCCAAACATATGCTTCATGAGCTAGCATGAACAAATGCTTTCAAAAGTTTCCAACACTAGCTTAATGTTCAGCAAAATTATGGAGAAGACAAGGATGTTGTCAATGGGCACAACAACAATTCATCTGGGTTTCCTTTTAAAAGGAATTCCGTAGTTAAGTGAACAAGTGATAGCATTGGTCAGACCTAAAAGATATAATGGTGTATGCTCGAGGGATCAACCACGAATGAGACAACATTACGAGCATCGTTGGTACTGATTTGATTTGACGATAGCCCACACTCAAATCAAAGGATTGATAAGACAATAGGTCCAGCAACTGATCACAAGGACCAATCGATGAAGATATCATCTTTCTTCAACACACACTACACAAGAATATCCCTTTGGAACGAACTAAGTCAGACAAGCTTTTATCTTCCAACTCTCCAAGTTGTTGTCTAGCTTAACCAACTAGCTCAGGGATATCCAACACAGATTCTTGGAGAAGGATGGTTCACAAAAAACCAACTTGATCACGAGCTCAACATAGCGGTCAGGTGACAACCTGGTAATACTTCTGAGAAGATATTCAGAGAATCACGAGCCACCGGTATGTTACTAAGCTCGAGAACAATCTTGCTTTTCAGGGCAAGACGATATGATCAATAGAGCAAGAATTTGAAATAATCCTAACTCATCGATCGAGGAGTGAACCAGGAGAATGGACTAGGTAGCACGATCAATCTTAGAATGATGATTCAATAACCAACACACTAAGAATAAAATTATTGTCCTTTAACTACCAAGCAACAGAGTTGCTAGCAGTATTGATTTCACACATCACAATTCATTTGTCGGTATTCCGGTTGCATCAACACGAGGGCCGAGGAATGAACAGTGATGGCAAGAAGTATCACTGTACCAAGAGTTCATGGGATGGTGTGCAATTCCTATAACAATCTCGATATAAAATATGTAATACTCCAAGGTAGAGCAGAACCAAAAGCTGGATTGGCATTTGATCTGCGGAATACAACTACTTTGACCCAATCCTAGATATGGAAGAGGTACTGGAGTTTGTTTCTCCTAGTCATTCCGGAATAGAATGGCTTGACAGACCACAAGAGTCATAGGCATCGATGAACGAACGCACGCATACTCTTGACTATCAATTGATAGACGAGGGTCAGAATGCAACTAAAGAGAGACAACTCAAGGAACATATAACTTTCTGAGTTGTGGATGCATAGATTAGCATGTCGAACCAATTCCACATATTTCTTCCGGATAACCCATGCAGAAAGGTAGAACTGGCAGAGTCACAATATATAACGGAGAACTCATCAAGAATAATCCTGTTGTGATATTTTCAGTTCAACGAGGAACTTCTGCCATAAGTAGTTCATGGTATTTAGAAGAAGAAGATACCACGGACTTTAAGGACTATCGCAAAGGTTACTAATATCCTAAAGGAACTAGCAAACACTATCAACATGAAGTAAGTAGAGTGAATCTCGGGTTCAAAGCCCAAGGAGTAGAATACCTACTACTAAGTGGCATCACGGGATGCTTCGAGAATAAAAGCCAGAATCATCACACTGGGACACAAAACATTGCTAGATTACTAGGTGACTCCCTAAAACACCTAGGGTCATAATAATAGCTCCAACATATATGTCAAGGCAATAATTTACCTCAACTCACCGATTAGTGTGGTTAATCTGGCCCAAAGGAACATCGGAATGGGAGGAAGGAATTTTGCAAATGCTTCAGACTATTCAGAAACGTGGGGTGACTCGGACAGCATAACGGCTGTAAATGCTCAGAAAAGATTTGAGACATTCATAAAAATGGTGGCATAACCACTCAAAGGCACAATATCAAGGTTTCGAGATCAACAATTTAACATACGGAAGTAATAGGAACTGAAACGAGGCTTAAGTCCAACAATTCTATAGGTCTACGGATTGGTAACACGTGATCCTAATAGAAAGAAGAGATAGCCTAGTTCTTAATCCCCGCAGGAAAGATAAGATGACTCAGATCAGAAGGGCATGAGGTATAAGGAGTAAAAAGAGCCTTACGTTCCATCCCACAATCAATTCCCTTATATAACTAAAGAATTTCTAGACTCAACTTCGACCAGGTTGGCTTGGTAATCCTACAGGCAGTCAAGCTCTGATACCAACGCAGTCAAGACCCCGACTCAATGCCACATCGATCTAGCATGTAACACCTCATATCACTTTGCGGCCTCACGCACGGTATTCCCACGGGTGTCGCCTTACCTTTGCCCGGGACCGTTTGCGCCTTTTGGCACACGTATATGACAGTGTCGCTAGCATCCATATGATAAGGAGCCCGGGCTGACATGGCTAGTCGTAAACCCAAAGTGGCACAAACTTACAGGGACAGGCATCCATGACCCAGCATCGAACGTGTCGGTCATCAGCGAGTGAACCCAGGCTGTAGCACTGGGCTAGCAGGACTCCGGTGAACCGGGCTGTAGCAGGCTAACAGGACTCCGGTATTCATCGCGTGACATTTCCCCGAAGGGACAGACACAGGAACGAAGAAGGACACATGCCGGCCAGCCTAAGTGTTCCGGAGCAGTAGCAAGCTACCATGGCTCAGTGGAAACACTAGGAGACATTTCCCGGTAAGAGAGGCTACTAAAGATAAACAACTAGATGGTCAGATCCCACACATACCAAGCATTTCAATACATACACACAATATGCTCGATATGTGCAATACAACATGGCATCACAAAATGACTCTACGACTCAAGTAGTTTATTCAATAGGCTCCGAGGAGCGAGATATTACAAACATGGGTCTCATGACCCAACATTCAGAGCATACAAATCAAGCACAAGCGGAAGCTATCATGTCTGAGTACAGACATCTATAAATGAAAAAGGCTGAGAAGCCTGACTATCTACCAAATCCTGCCGAGGCACAAGATCGTAGCTGAGGTAACAAGCTAAACGTCGAAGACCACGCGGAAATACTAGTGAGACTGAAGTCTCTCTGCAAAACATAAAATAGGCAAACGTGAGTACAAATGTACCCAGCAAGACTTACATCAGAACTAACTACATATGCATCATTATCAACAAAGGGATGGTGGGGTTTAACTGCAGCAAGCCAGCTTTAACTCGGTGGCTATCCTAAACTACGACTGCAATGTAACTCTTTTGAGGTGGCGCACACGAGTCCACATATTCACCATATCAATACACCACTATGGATCCGCTCCCGTCTCCCTACGAGAACGCCATCCATAGCACTCACGCTTATCTTGCGTATTTTAGAGTATCCACTTTCACTTGTCTATGAACTGATATAAGCAACCCAGAAGTCCTCTTCCGCGGACACGGCTATTCGAATAGATCATATTAACCCTGCAGGGGTGTACTTCTTCACACACGCTCTCACCACTTACCGCCGTTTACACGACATGTACTCGGCAACCTTCAAGCGGAAGCCCAACGTGGGTGTCGGCCACGACCTACCTAAACACTCAAGTCTCTAGTCCAGGTTTATCGCCTATTCGGGTTCCATCCATGAGGAGATCCGGCCGGAGTTTCGCTCACAGCCCCAAACGATGTGTACAGGGTTCCGTGACACCAAACGGGCGCCCGGTTTACCCGGCCACGTGCCTACCGCATCACAGCCCACCCCTACGGTCAGCGCTGTCCACGGCCTCCAGCATACTACAAACACCAGAAACTACTTGCAACTCCTGGACAGAGGACAAGGGTGATTAAGAAGCCGAGAGGGTCCATTGGTTTCGGGCCCAATGCGTGGTAGTAGCTGAATCATGGATCACAAACACAGAACTCAGTTCCTGAGGACGGCTGCAATGAGACAACCCACCATGTACTCCTACATGGCCTCTCACCGCTACCTTTACCAAATCGTGTTCACACACTTAGCTCACACACAGTAGGACATGTTCACACACCTCTGATTCATCCCCGATGAATCAGACCTGACTCAACTCTAAGCAATAGCAGGCATGACAACAAGCATGAATGAGTAGGCACATCAGGGCTCAAACAACTCCTACTCATGCTAGTGGGTTTCATCTATTTACTGTGGCAATGACAGGTCATGCAAAGGATAAAGGGGTTCAGCTACCGCAGCAAGTAACAAAATGTCGTTGTTGTCCTAATGCAGTAAAAGAGAGCAGGAGCGAGAGAGTGGGATTTTATCGAAATGAACAAGGGGGGTTTTGCTTGCCTGGCACTTCTGAAGATAACATTGAGTCTTCATCAGTGTCAACGATCACATCATCGGTATCACGTCTATCGAGAGGGGACAAATACCGGCAACACAGAAGGGAACACAATCAATGCAATGCACAATATGATGCATGATCATGACATGGCAAAATGAATGTGTTTTGGGCTAATGCAACTAAAACCAGATTAAATGAAGTTGGTTTGAATCCAAGATTCAAATTCAAACTCCATATGTGGATATTCAAATGCCATTTAATTGATTTGTGCTAAACAGCAGCTATAAGTTGTTCTAACATGCATGAAAATGGTACAGATGGATTCCTTGAATTTTTCTGATAATTTTTCATATATAATTTGTTTAATTTGGAGTTACGGTTAATTTCTATGATTTATAGAAGTTTTAGCTATTTTCTGAAATTTCCTGATTATTTTTAAATCCAGAAAGTATTACTGCGTCATACTGACGTCACGATGACGTCAGCAGGTCAACGTGGCACAGCCCGGTCAACCCCTGACCGGTGGGTCCCGAGTGTCAGTGTCTAACTAACTAATCTAACTTAGTTAATACTAACCTAACTTGATTAGCCGGGCGGGGCCCGCATGTCAGTGAGAGAGAGGGGGGGTCAAACCCGGGTCAACTCGCCGGAGTTGACCCGCGGCTCGTCGCCGGCGAGGCCAGGGACGGCGGAGAGCGCCGGGATTCGCCCTCCGATGACCAAAAGAGCGGCGGAGGGGCTCTACGGGATGCCCAGACTCGCGCGCATCTAACAGGGCGGACGGGAGAAGCTAAGGTGGCCGGAGGCGACGGCAATCATGACGACGGCGGCGGCCGGAGTTCGGGTGAGGCGCGGGCGGTGGCTACGGTGCGCCACAGGAGCGATAGACTAGGGTTTTGGGATCCTGGCGTGGTGCTGAGCATGGTGGTGTGCTTGGACGTGACGCGCGTGAGCTCTAGCCACGGCGACCTCGTGGCCGGCGGCAATGGGCTCTCGGGCTCGGCGGAGACGATGGATACGACATGAAATTGAACGAAAATACGGAGGGGAAACGAAGAGGAGCTCACGTCGAGTCCGCAGGGGTGGTCAGTGGGCTCGGGGAGGGGCTGGTGACGACGGGAGGTCGCCGGCGATCTCGGTGGCCCGAGGAGGAAGAAGACGTCGGGGACGGTGCTCCGAGGCTTCCGGCGTCACATGGGTTGGTGGAGACGAAGAAGAAGGCGCGGCGGTTCTTCTGGAGGCATCGGCGAGGCGAGGGGTGGCCGGTGGCCGCGGCGAACAGCGTCGGTGGCGACGGCTGCGCTCGGCACGAGAGGGAGAGAGAAACAGAGGAGGGGGAGAGCTCGGGAGAGAGTGAGGGGCGGTCGGGGAGGCCGCGTGTCGACGTCCAGGGCGTCCAGAGCGTCGGGGGAGAGCGGTAAGCAGGAGCTGGCGAGGCGCATGGCCAGCGCGCGGCGGGCACGCGCTCGTCCTCCTGTCCAGGGAGGAAGACGACAAGGAGGCTGTGGTGGTGGGCTGGGCCGGCCACTTGGGCCGCCAGGTAAGCCCAGGTGAGACTCCTTCTCTCTCTTTCTCTTTCTGTTTTTTGTTTATTGTTTTCTATTTTGTTCTGTTTTGTTTTAGTTTAGTAAAATACTAAACCATTTTAATAAATTCTATAGTTTATTATGTGGCTTACTAAAATATATACAAAGCCACTCACAAACTTCCAGAATTATTTGGAGTCATATTTAATATATATTAAATATAAATCCAAAGAAAATAGTCATTGGATTAATTCAAATGGCCAAAATAAATATCTCTGTGACTCCAAAAATATTGCTTTAAATTTTACCTCTCACCAATATTTCCATGGAATAACAGGAACATTTTCTTGGACTCATTTGATGAAATTTAAATGTTGGTTATTTTTAGAGGTCTTCTGAGGCTTTGAAAATTCCTCAATTCAATTTCATTTGAATTTAAACATGATGCTCACATGAGGTCTAGCCTAGAGCATTACCAGAAGCTAGGGATGTGACATTATTTAAATTCCAGAAAAGAATTACCGCATCATCATGACGTCACTGTGACGTCAGCGAATCAACAGGGGCGGTCCTGGTCAAACCTAACCAGTGGGGCACGCATGTTAGTGGATGTGGCTTTAATTAAGAAGGTTTAGGCATAAACCATGGATTAACTGGGTAGTGGGTCCCAGTGTCAGTGGCATAGTGTTTAGTTAGCGGGAGATTAACCTCTAACCATGGCAATTAGCACTAATCATAACCCTACACTAATTCAGTCAAAGGCTGGCCCCATATGTCGTGGACACGGGGGGTCCCGCTGTGGTCAAAGTGGGTCAAACCCACCGACAGTTCGCCATCGGCGAGGTCAAACGCGGTGAGGAGCTGCGGTTTTCACGCTCCAGCGACCAAAAGGGCGGCCGAGGCCATCTATGTGCTGCTGGTGATCTTGCGCGTCAAATGGTGCAGGCAGGGTGTGCTGGGGTGGCCGGGAATGACACCAGCGTCGAGCCAGGCGGCGGCCGGAGTTCGGGCGAGCTCGGCTGGGTGGCTGTAGGGCAAGTGGGGAGGAGCTGGTGGTGGCTACGGGCTCCTGGGGAGGAGGGGAGAATGATGACGTGTGCGGGAGCGGCTGGTTCGGGCTCTGGCCACGGCGGCGCCATGGCTGGGCGGCGGTGAGCTTCGGCTTCGGTGAAGAGGACGGCTACGGAGATCGAGAGGCATGGGGAGGAGGGGAAAACGATGGCGGAGCTCACAGTGGTTACAGCAGGTGTCGAAGCGGGCTTGGGGGAGGCCGGGTTTCTACGAACCAATGACGATGGTGGCCGGAGCACGAGGGGGAAGACGACGGCGATGACGATGTTGTTGGCCTCCCGGGGGCTCATGCTTTGGCGTGTGGCTCTACGGCGTCGAGGCGGAGCTCGTGGGGGCGCTGGCCGGGCGTGGGGATGCTGGTGGCCACGGTAACGATGAGCGGCAGCGACGGCTGCGCTCGGCTTCAGAAGAGAGAGCGAGAGCAGAGAAGAGGAGGGCCACGGGAAAGAGTGAGAGGGGTCAGGGGGTTGCGTGTCATCTCGCAGAAGCGTCCAGCGGCAAGCAGGCAAGCAGGAGGTGGCCGACACGTGCGCGCGTGTGTGGGGCACACGCCCTTCGTCCTCCTGGCAAGAGGAGGAAGACGATAGTGGAGGTAGAGATGGGTTGGGCCGGCTAGCTACAGTGCTGGGCCGGTTGGTGGGCTGCACAGGTGAGGCCAGGTACGATTCCCTCTCTCTCTCTTTTAGTTTATGTTTCCTATTTTCTTTAACTCTGTTTTGATTTGATTTTTAACCCAAATCATTTTCTGAGCTTCTGTAAATTTTTGTATGGACTAGTGACATTAATATAAAGCCCCACAACAATTTCCAGAATTATGGGATCATATTTGAAATATATCAACTATCAATTCAATGCAAATAATTATTAAATTAATTCCAAATGCCCAAAATAAATATTTATTAGCTCCTAAAAATATTGGTTTGAATTTTTGCTCTGGCCAATATTTTCAAAGAGAAAGATGAACATTTTCTTGGACATATTTGAAGCAATTTTTATCTTGGTCATTTTCAGAAATGATTTCTAAGGCTTTCACATGTCTCCATTTCAAATTCATTGAAATTTAAACATGATGCACACATAACTAGCTAGTCTAGGTCATACCAGAACTAGGGATGTGACATGAAAGATTCAAGATAAAAGTTTAATCTTGACATAAAAATAATAATACTTCAAGCATGCTAACCAAGCAATTATGTCCTATCAAACTAACATAGCCAAAGAAAGCTTATCCCTACAAAATCATATATTTTGGCCATGCTTCATTTTCGTCACACAAAATGCTCTCATCATGCACAACCCCGATGACAAGCCAAGCAATTGTTTCATACTTAGCCTTTTCAAACTCTTTCAACTTTTATGCAATATATGAGCATGAGCCAAGGACATAGCACTATGGGTGGAATAGAATATAATGATTGAGGTTGTGTGAGAAAAAAAGGAGAAACTCTCACATTGACACGGCAAATCAATGGGCTATGGAGATGTCCACCGATTGATGTCAATGCAAGGAGTAGGGATTGCCATGCAACGGATACACTAGAGCTATAAATATATGAAAGCTCATCAAAGAAACTAAGTGGGTGTGCATCCAACTTGCTTGCTCACGAAGACCTAGGGCATTTGAGGAAGCCCATCATTGGAATATATAAGCCAAGTTCTATAATGAAAATTTCCCTCTAGTATATGAAAGTGACAAAATAAGAGACTCTCTATCATGAACATCATGGTGCCACTATGAAGCACAATTGTGGAAAAGGACAGTATCATTGTCTCTTCTCTCTTTTTCTCTCATTTTTTTATTTGGGCCTTCTTCTCTTTTTTTTTCTTTTATGGCCTCTTTTTTTCGTCTGGAGTCTCATCCCGACTTGTGGGGGAATATAGTCTCCATCATCCTTTCCTGACTTGGGACAATGCTCTAATGATGATCATCACACTTTTATTTACTTACAACTCAAGAATTACAAGTCGATACTTAGAACAAAATATGACTCTATGTGAATGCCTCCAGCGGTGTACCGGGATATGCGATGAATCAAGAGTGACATGTATGAAAAATTAAGAATGGTGGCTATGCGACAAATACGATGTCAACTACAAGATCATGCAAGACAATATGACAATGATGATGCGTGTCATAATAAATGAAATGGTGGAAAGTTGCATGGCAATATTTCTCGGAATGGCTATGGAAATGCCATAATAGGTAGGTATGGTGGATGTTTTGAGGAAAATATAAGGAGGCTTATGTGTGATAGAGCGTATCATATCATGGGGTTTGGATGCACCGGTGAAGTTTGCACCTACTCTCAAGGTGAGAAAGGGCAATGCATGGTGCCGAAGAGGCTAGCAATGATGGAAGGGTGAGAGTGCGTATAACCCATGGACTCAACATTATTCATAAATAACTCACATACTTATTGCAAAAATCTACAAGTCATCAAAACCAAGCACTACTAGCATGCTCCTAGGGGGATAGATTGGTAGGAAAAGACCATCGCTCGTCCCCGACCGCCACTCCTAAGGAAAGCAATCAAAGAACACCTCATGCTTCAAATTTGTCACACAACATTTAACATACGTCCATGCTACGGGACTTGCAATCTTCAACACAAGTATTTCTCAATTTCACAATTACTCAACTAGCACACCTCCAGTATTACCACCTTTATATCTCAAAACAACTATCAAGTATCAAACTTCTCTTAGTATTTAATGCACTTTCAGGTTTTTATCTTGGATGCCTATCATATTAGGACTAATTTTATAACCAAAGAAAATTACCATGCTATTCTAAAGGAATCTCAAAATAATATAAGTGAATCATGAGATATCAATTATTTCTATAAAATAAAACCACCACCGTGCTCTAAAAGATATAAGCAAAGCACTAGAGCAAAATTATCTAACTCAAAAGATATAAGTGAAGCACAAAGAGTATTGTAATGAATTACGATTCAAGTGTGTCTCTCTCAAAAGGTGTGTACAGCAAGGTCAATTGTGGTAAACAAAAAAACAAAGACTCAAATCATTCAAGACGCTCCAAGCAAAACACATATCATGTGGTGAATAAAAATATAGCTCCAAGTAAAGTTACCGATAGCTCCAAGTAAAAATATAGCTTAGGCTTTTGGTTGTCCTTGTATTTTACCTTGGGGTGCCTTGGTAATCCCCAAGCTTAGGCTCTTGCCACTCCTTGTTCCATAATCCATCAACTCTTTACCCAAAACTTGAAAACTTCACAACACAAAACTTAACAGAAAATCTCGTGAGCTCCGTTAGCGAAAGAAAACAAAACACCCCTTCAAGGTAGTGTAATGAAATCATTCTTTATTTATATTGGTGTTAAACCTACTGTATTCCAACTTTTATATGGTTCATAAACTCCATTACTAGCCATAGATTCCTCAAAATAAGCAAACAACACACAAAAAACAGAATCTGTGAAAAATAGAACAATCTGTAGTAATCTGTAGGTTTCGAATACTTTTGGAACCCCAAAAATTCTAAATTAAATTTCTGGACGTGAGGAATTTATCTATTAATAGTCTTAAAAAATAATTAACTAAATATCGCTCTCTAGTAAAAAATGGCAGCAAATCTTGTGAGTGCTAAAGTTTCTGTTTTTTACAGCAAGATCGCAAAGACTTTCCCCAAGTCTTCCCAAAGGTTCTACTTGGCACAAACACTAATTAAAAGCATAAAACCACATCTAAAGAGATGCTAGATGAATTATTTATTACTAAACAGAACCAAAAAGAAAGAAACAAAAATAAAATTGGGTTTCCTCCCAACAAGCGCTATCGTTTAACGCCCCTAGCCAGGCATAAAGGCAAGGATAGATCTAGGTATTGTCATATTTGGTATGCAATCCATAAGTGGCTCTCATAATAGATTCATAAGATAATTTAATTTTCTTTCTAGGAAAGTGTTCCATACCTTTCCTTAATGGAAATTGGAATCTAATATTCCCTTCTTTCATATCAATAATTGCACCAATCGTTCTAAGGAAAGGTCTACCAAGAATAATAGGACATGAAGGATTGCAATCTATATCAAGGACAATGAAATCTACGGGCACATAATTCCTATTTACAACAATAAGAACATCATTAATTCTTCCCATAGGTTTCTTAATGGCTGAATCCGCAAGATGCAAGTTTAAAGAACAATTATCAAATTCACGGAAACCTAGCAAATCACATAAGGTTTTAGGAATCGTGGAAACACTAGCACCCAAATCACACAAAGCATAGCGTTCATGATCTTTAATTTCAATTTTAATAGTAGGTTCCCACTCATAATAAAGTTTTCTATGGATAGAAACTTCCAATTCAATTTTTTCTTCATAAGATTGCATTAAAGCATCAACGATATGTTTAGTAAAAGCCTTATTTTGACTACAAGCATGCGGAGAATTTAGCACGGATTGAAACAAGGAAATATAATCTATTAAAGAAAAATTATCATAATTAAATTCCTTGAAATCCAATATAGTGGGTTCATTGCTATGTAAAGTTTTGACCTCTCCCTTCCCACTTTTATCAATTTTTGCATCAAGATCTAAAAACTCTGAATCATTGGGACGCCTTCTAAATAAAGTTGACTCATCTCAAGTCCAATCATTATCAAGATTCGTATTGCAAAACAAAGATTTAATAGGGGACACATTAATAACTTTTAGATCTTCATCATTATTATCATGGAAACTAGAAGAACACGCTTTCACAAAGCAATCTTTTTTAGCACGCATCCTAGCGGTTCTTTCTTCGCACTCATCAATGGAAATTCTCATAGCTTTGAGAGACTCATTGATATCATGCTTAGGTGGAATAGATCTAAGTTTCAAAGAATCAACATCAAGAGAAATTATATCCACCTTCCTAGCCAACTCATCAATCTTAGACAATTTTTCTTCAATCAAGGTATTGAAACTCTTTTGTGAACTAATAAATTCTTTAATATTAGATTCAAAATCAGAGGGCATATTATTATAATTTCCATCAGAATTGTTGTAGGAATTACCATAATTATTAGAGGAATTACTAGGAAACGGCCTAGGATTAAAATTACCTCTATATGCGTTATTACCAAAATTGTTCCTTTGCAACAAAATTCACACCCATAGATTCATTATTATTCTCAATCAAAGTAGACAAAGGCATATCATTAGGATCAGAAGAAACACTCATATTAGCAAACAATTTCATAAGTTCAGCCATCTTTCCACTCAAAACATTGATTTCTTCTATAGCATGCACCTTTTTATTAGTAGATATTTCAGTATGCCATCTAGGAGTTTAGTAGCTTCTCCTAAAGTGATTTCCATAAAAGTGCCTCCCGCAGACGAATCTAAAAGATTTCTAGAAGCAGAATTCAATCCGGCATAAAAATTTTGTATAATCATCCAAAGATTCAAACCATCTGTAGGGCAATTAAGTATCATTAATTTCTCCCTCTCCCAACCTTGTGCAACATGTTCATGATCAAGTTGCTTAAATTTCATATTATCGTTTCTAAGAGAGATAATCTTAGCGGGAGGAAAATACTTAGAGATAAAAGCATCTTTGCACTTATTCCATGAATCGATACTATTTTTAGGCAAAGACGAAAACCAAGTTTTAGCACGATCTCTAAGCGAAAACGGGAATAGCTTCAGTTTAACAATATCATTATCCACATCTTTCTTCTTTTGCATATCACACAAATCAACAAAGTTGTTTAGATGGGTAGCGGCGTCTTCACTAGGAAGGCCGGAAAACGGATCTTTCATGACAAGATTCAGCAAAGGAGCATTAATTTCACAAGATTCAGCATCGGTAAGAGTAGCAATCAGAGTGCTAATAAAGTCATTATTGTTGGTATTGGAAAAATCACACAATTTAGTATTATCTTGAGCCATCGTGACAAGCAAGCAATCCAACACACGAGCACACAAGAAGCAAGCAAAAAGAGACGAACTAGAAAAGAGAAGGGTGACGGAAAAGGAGGGCGAATAAAATGGCAAGGGTGAAGTGGGGGAGAGGAAAACGAGAGGAAAATGGAAAATAATGTAATGAGAGGTATAAGAGTTTGTGATGGGTACTTGGTATGTCTTGTCTTGTGTGTAGACTCCCCGGCAACGGAACCATAAATCCTTCTTGCTACCTCTTCAGCACTGCGTTGGTTTTCCCTTGAAGAGGAAAGGGTGATGCAGCAAAGTAGCATAAGTATTTCCCTAAGTTTTTGAGAACCAAAGTATCGATCCATTAGGAGGCCACATGCAAGTCACTCGTACCTACACAAACAAATAAGAACCTCGCAACCAATGCAATAAAGGGGTTGTCAATCCCTTCACGGTCACTTACGAGAGTGAGATCTGATAGAAATGATAAGATAATATTATTGGTATTTTTATGATAAAGATTAAAAGTAAAGATTGCAAAATAAATGGTAATAGAAATAACTTGTTGACGGGAGATTAATATAATGGAAAATAGACCCGAGGGCCATAGGTTTCACTAGTGGCTTCTCTCAAGATAGCATAAGTATTATGGTGGGTGAACAAATTACTGTCGAGCAATTGATAGAAAAGCGAATAATTATGAGAATATCTAGGCATGGTCATGTATATAGGCATCACATCCGTGACAAATAGACTGACTCCTTCCTGCATCTACTGCTATTACTCCACACATCGACCGCTATCCAGCATGCATCTAGAGTATTAAGTTCATAAGAACAGAGTAACACATTAGGTAAGATGACATGATGTAGAGGGATAAACTCAAGCAATATGATATAAACCCCATCTTTTTTTCCTCGATGGCAACAATACAATATGTGTCATTTCCCTTTCTGTCACTGGGATCCAGCACCGCAAGATTGAACCCAAAGCTAAGCACTTCTCCCATTGCAAGAAAGATCAATCTAGTATGCCAAACCAAACTGATAATTCGAAGAGACTTGCAAAGATAACCAATCATACATAAAAGATTTCAGAGAAGAATCAAATATTGTTCATAGATAATCTTGATCATAAACCCACAATTCATCGAATCTCGACAAACACACCACAAAAAGAGTTACATTGAATAGATCACCAAGAAGATCGAGGAGAACTTTGTATTGAGATCCAAAGAGAGAGAAGAAGCCATCTAGATAATAACTATGGACCCGAAGGTCTGACGTAAACTACTCACACATCATTGGAGGGGCCATGGAGTTGATGTAGAGGCCCTCCGTGATCGATGCCCCCTCCGGCGGAGTTCTGGAAAAGGCCCCAAGATGGGCTCTCTTGGGTACAGAAGGTTGCAGCGGTGGAAATAGGGTTTTGTGGTGCTCCTGGTAGTTTTCGGGGTATATGAATATATATAGGAGGAAGAAGTAGGTCGGTGGAGCCAGGAGGGGCCCACGATGGTGGAGGGTGCGCACAGGGGGTAGGCGTGCCCCCTGCCTCGTGGCCTCCTTGGTTGTTTTTTGACGTCCACTCCAAGTCCTCTGGATCATGTTTGTTCCAAAAACCACGCTCCCGAAGGTTTCATTCTGTTTGGACTCCGTTTGATATTCCTTTTCTGTGGAACACTAAAATAGGCAAAAAACATCAATTTGCACTGGTCCTTGGGTTAATAGGTTTTCCCAAAAATAATATAAAAGTGTATAATAAAGCCCATTAAACATCCAAAATAGAATATATAATAGCATGGAACAATCAAATATTATATATATGTTGGAGACGTATCATCGTCCGGCTGCAGCCATAGGCCCAGGGGGCGTGCTTCGCCATCTCCCTCGCGAAGGCGTCAGGGAGCCGGAGCCAGGTGCAGGGATCACAGTGCATATTCACCACGCTAGAGCATCCCTCGCGAGGTTGTTCATCCCATGTACTAGTTCATCCTTAGCCCCTCATGAGGCCAATCCACCACAAAGCAGGAGTAGGGTTTTACACCACAAGGTGGCCCGAACCTGGGTAAATTGTCGTGTTCATCTTCTTCCTTGTTCACGTGAATCCGTCTAGGCTAGGCTGTGGGGCATCAAGCTTAAGGCTTGAGGGGTTGATCTTCGCACACTCCCCGAAGTTCGAACCTTCCTAGGTCTGCAGACCCCTGAATCCGACATATGGCGAGCCAGGTGGGGGCGTGTCGAGATCCTCTGTCGAGTTCCGCTTAGTCCCACTTCATCACCTCCATGGCCGATGCCCGCCAAGTGTGGGGACCCCGACTCATAAGTCGTAATCACCGAATGCACGTGTACAGTGATCCCAGAGATCAATGCTCACTGAACACACAGAAGCGGAATGACAAGAGTCTTACATCCATACATACCATCTTACATAAATTATGACCGTTATGGTCGAGCCTCGAGTATAACTTCGCAGCGGAAATCTTCGTCGATAACTTGGACCCATGCCATCTGCCTTAACCCTACAGGCATTCTGACAGGGAAGCGTCCTAGCTCGCATGTTCGTCATTGAAGTATTCTTCATCATATCCTGTTTTTCTTGTCTGGTCAATAAAATAACCAGTGGCAAGCCAATGAGTACTTTGAATGTACTCGCAAGCAACCCATGTTTTGGCTCAAGATACATCAATGCATGATACAGGTAAATTTTTGCAGAAAGATAGTTTCGAGTGCAATGCCATGTTCAGCAACTTGTAAGACATGCATCAGGAGAATTCAAGTAACCATAAGGACGATTACAGATATCAACATAAATAGAGTGGGCACCAACCCAATTCAATCATGTCAAGTCCTTTGACTTGACCCAAGTAGCTCTTCCCACTTATGCAAACACATACACTGGTTTGTAAACATGTGGACGTAGCCCAAGAGCGGTTACCCAACTGTCCTTGACCGTGGACACGGCTATTCGAATAGTTTTACACTCTGCAGAGGTTGCACACTTTACCCACAAGATCCGGGGAACTTCCGTGTCATCTACGACCCGCGGTACCTCAAGTACCCGGGGTAAGCACCCGATCACTATCTTTCCCTAGACGACACTAACATAGAGTCCACTCGATTGGCAGTAACCCCTGTGCCCAACATTTCACATCTTAAAATTGTGGAGCCTCGCTCCCATTTTCATCACATACCACAAGCACGGGGTACCAACGGTGTGTCCGGTGCCCTGTGAAGACAGTCATGGCCGCCCTACCTGGCACGACCCGTCCCGAGAGAGAGCACCAACTCTCCCCCGTCACTAGTAATGCAGGCTCCAAGCTAGTATCAGCCTAGGTAATCAATAATGCCCTTTCCCATACAAGGGTAGAGTGGTTGCACATGTAAGGTTGGAATAACGGTCGCAACTTAAACCAATCCGTTTTGAAAACAACACACACACTTGCCTCGGTACACCACTTCGTCATCAAGTGGCTACCCAACTCATCATCTCCCCCGGGCATAAGTGGCACCTGATGGGGTTTTCGAAAAGTCTTTTGAAAATACTTTGTCTCCATCACCATGCATACACCCGTCCCCTTTTTGCGTAGCAACTACTTTAGCATCCTATCTACTCCCACCGGCATAACCCTCATAAGGAGGTAGGGTCATGCACAATGCAAGTATCAACGAGGAAGTAACGGAGGCAAACCATCAAAGGGTTCCACCTCATCATGATTCCATTGCAACAACAATATGGTGCTATATGTCATGCATAAAAAGGGTTTCATAGACATGGTCAAAGGGCTGTTTGCCTGGTTCATCAGAGTCTTGAGATCTTCAAATATCTCTGGTCCAACTCCGAGCATTTCGTCTACTTCGTCAACTATCGTCGAAAGCAACCATAATAAGCAACATAACAAGGCAGGAAATAAAAGTGCTCTAAAAATATTAATTTGACTTTTCTAGGACATCTTTGGTTATATGAAAAATAACGAGAGTGGTTTCATTGGAATTGGGTCAGTGGATATTTCTAAACATTTTGATATGATGGAATCAAGGGTTTATGGGTTTGCAAGAAGTGTATAGAAATATATTTTTTAAAAATGAGCAAAGGCACCCATTTAACAAACCATGATTTTAGAAGCATCTAGGAGTTGGTTTCACTGGATTTGGAGTTCAAATGAACATTCTATGGATTTGCAAAGTTGACAAACATGAAGAAATGGCTCATTATTTTGTGGGGTACAGAAAGTATTAAGAAAATTTTTCATGACCTAAGTTATAAACTCAGGAGCATCTAGAAATTTGAACCATGGCATTTGGATCAAATTTGAGCCCTCTGTGATTTTCTAAAGTTGATCACAGAAATGGAAAATGGGATTTTATTTAATTTGTGTGAGGAAAATTGTTCTAGAAAAATGTGCATGCTGCACCAACAGGTAGATCATGATTTATGGAGTCACCAGAAATTTGAATCATTCAATTTGGAGTTAATATGAATATTTGGGAGATTTTACAAATTTCTGGAAAAAGGAAAAGACAAAGGAAGTGGGGGGTTATACCTATACCGCGCACCGAGCGCAGCATAGCACCGCAGTGCACTGGGCCGGCCCAGCGGCTCGGCCACGCGGACGACAGGGCGACGCCGAAGGCGCCCTCGCGGGGTACGCTTTCGCGCGGGGGAAGCGGATCCGCTGGAGCCGTATCCACTTAAATGGACGGGCCCACCTGCTGGGTCGCTGTCGTGCGGGCGCCAGCGGCAGGTCGTCTTCCACCTCCCGCGCGCGCTCTGGATGCAAGGAGGAGCGGCTCCCGCCGGTGATTGCCGGGGCTACAGAGCGCCCCCGGTGACGTTCTGTCCACCGGCGTGACCAGCGCAGAGAGGCGCTTCCAGCCACTGGTCGCACGCATGCCGGGGAGGACCTGGTCAAGGAGAGCACCGTCCATGGCGGACGTGGCCGACGGCGATGGCGGGCACGGCGCTCCGGCCATCGGGAGGAGTAACCGGAGTGCGGGGGAGCTCCGCGGGGCAGTAGAGATGCGAGCTAACCCATAGGTGGGGAGGAGGGGGCCTAGACGACGAGAATTTAGGCGGTGTTCGGTGGCTCGGCTCCGCCCATGGACGAGGTTGGAGGGCACGGGAGGAGGTGCGGATTAGTCCAGGGGATGCACGGGAGGGAGAGAGGGCCAAAGGAGTAGAGAGGGGGCTCCGGGGCGGCCTTAAGTAGCCGTCCCGTGGCTCACCGTGGACGTGGCGCACGGGTGGCCACGGCAACGGCTCGGGAGGCCGGGAGAGAGGGCGAGGGGCTGTCTACGACGTCTGTGGGAGTTGAGTGGGGCGCCAGGAAGAGAGAGGAGGAGCGGGGCAAGGCTCAGGTGCTCGCGCGTGCGAGGCCATGCATTGGCCGAGCCGGGCGACTCTGGGCACGCGCCGTAGGAGGTGAGAGAGAGGGAGAGACAAGTGGGCCTGCACGGTGGCGTGTTGCGGACGTCGAGGCACCTCGACTGGCGCAAGGGGGAGGCTCGAGGTGGTCGGGGGACGCGGCGTCAACAGTCGCCTGCTCTGCCTCGCGCTCCAGAGCGCGTCTTTGGCTGGCATCCGCGGCTTTTCCGTGCGCACTCGTGCGTCCACTTGTGTCTGGAAGCTGCAGGGGAGAGTAAACAATGGGAAAGTGTCATTGGATGCTCTGGAACTTGCCAGGAGTGGGAGAGAGATGAGAAAGGGAGGGGAAAGTGGTTGTCCAGAGAGGAAAATTGGGTCCCTGCCCCCCTTAATCACTGATCCTTGGGCAGCCAAGCATGAAGGAGGTAGAGGAGGAGCGGATGAGGCTGTGGGAAAAAGTTGAGCTCATGGAGATTAGTGGAAATTGCCAAAACATGCATTTTAAATTTCTGCCAGAAGGTGTTTGATGGTGTTTTGGGAAAGCAGATGATTTCCATTTGCCATGAGACTCCATAGGGTGAAATGTCATATATAATTAGGGCCTTCCACCAATTTTGAGCTCATTTGGGCAAAGTTGCCAATGCAACTTTTGTAAACCCTAGAAATTAGCAGAAATGGACTTTTCAAGATTTAGTCATGCAAATCTATTCTCTTTGATGCACCACTTAGTGTAGTGTCATAATTTGAGGCTCTAAACATGTCCACAAAAGTTGAGATCAAAAGGACACACTTGGCAATGTAGAGTTGTTCAAACTAGGATCTGGACAGAGAGGGTTTTGGGGCACTTTTGTGAACCATAGTTATTTTGATTGTTATGAAACTTTGCAAGATCATCACGTTATGAATATGTGACTTGCTAGAATTTTCCTGGATTTATTTGAAAATATTTATTATAGAAATATTTCAAATATTTGAAATGAGCTGAAATATTCTTCTTTTCCACCAATCTGCTTGCACCTAGGTCATGATGCACCTTCTAATACGACTTATTCACCTAGACGGAGGGAGTATAGTTTTATACATACATACATATATATATATATATATATATATATATATATATATATATATATATATAATAAGGAGGCACTTGCGTACGTGAGGCTATGGATCTGGTGGGTCCCCATTGTCATCCTCTCCAAGTAAAGTCATCTCCTTGCCCGCGTGCGCTTTTCGCCCAAAACAGTCAGCGCCGCCCGCCCCGCTTCCCGATGCAGGAGATTGCTCTGCCTTCAAAAGACACAAGTGTCGTCCGTCCGTCCATCTGCCACCCACATTAATGATACGCGGTTGCCGAGGCGCCTACTCTGGTGCCACACGTCCGTCCCTCCGCCCGCCCACCATTGCTATATAAACTGCTGCGCTGGCCATAGCCGTAGTCATCCGCATCTGTTCCCTTTATCCTGTCCACACCACTACTGCCCACCATGGCTTCCTCGCGCTCCAGCGCTCTTCGGGACGGGCGGACGACGAACCACAAGGAGATGGCAGCCATTACTGTCGACCGGCTGGCCGGCAGGCAGCCGGAGGACGACGACGTCCCAATGGAGAACATGGTAGTCGACGATCCGGCGCCAACCCCCTCCTCCGTGCCATCCTTGCCGGTGCATTGCACCATGACCATCGGCGAGGCCCGTGCCCAATATATGGATAGTGTGAGGGAGATGCGTCAGGGGCAGTTCCGGGAGGCGCGGGCCGACGCCGCCTACAACCACCATCTCCTCCAGGAGCACCTACAGGCGGAGGAGCAGATCGCCGCGGAGCGGGCGGAGCAAGAGGCGCTGCTCGACTCGTACCGCTCCGCCCGCAAGGGCCACCTCGAGCACTGGCGGTACCGCATGCAGGTGGCGGAAGCTGCGGCCGCCTACAAGGAGGCTAGCAAAGAGGGCGATGAAGTGGGTGAGGCGCTGTTTGGCGAGACTGAGGACGAAGCAGAGGACAATGCTGGCTCCGACGAGTCCTCGCTCCGCTGCCGTCAATGAGGCCCTGCTCCGCCAAGGCCCCGCAGTGCCAACAACGAGGTAGAGGACACCGCCGGCTCCACCGAGGCCCCGCCCCGCCAACAACGAGGCAGAGGACATCGCCGGCTCTTCCGAGGCCCCACCCTGCTGGCAATGCGGGGGAGGATTTCCACCGCTCCGCTGAGGCACCGCCCGTCAGCAACAAGACAGAGGACATTGCCGGCTCCGCCGAGGCCCCGCCCCGCTGCCAACGAGGCCGCGCCACACAGAAAACGAGGAAGAGTAGAACACGGTAGGTCGCCGCCGCTCGGGTCCAAGTAAGGCCACCGCTGCTACCCTCCTATTGAAGCCAAGCTTGGCGGGTTGACCATTGCCGGCCGGTTAGCTTCTTGGTGGCGACATGGAGTCGGGGAGTTCTGCTGGAGAATAACGCTGCTTCTACTTAACTGCTGGTGCAGTTGGCTGACTGACACGTGGGCCCAACAGGCCACATGTGAGTTACGCAACTGCACCTGCAGTTAAGTCACTGAAGCTTCTGTTCGGCTCAGCGGGACACAGGTGGGTAGCTTCGGTTAATTCATTATACCTCCAGCGCACCCCTTTTTAGTTGAAGAATGTATGAAATGTAATGAAATCTGGCATGTTTATATGAAATACGACCGTGTATGAATGAATTTATTTCGATTAGTTCGAATTCCTGTATCACTGGCATTGGATGAACATGCAAAACAATACATACTAGCATTATTCCCTGGGTGATCACCTCGTTTGCAGCAGTGTCACATGTACTCCCTCCGGTCCTTTCTAGTCTGCATACAAGTTTTGTCTGCAATCAAAGTATCTCTACTTTGACAAATCTTATACAAAAAAGTATGCACTTTCACAACATGCAAAGTAAAAAGGAACAGAAGGAGTACAAAGAGTTTGAGCAGCTTTTTAGTGTTTCTGTACATTGCAATCAAACACACAAGACTGGCAATTCATAGAGAACATTCAAAACAATCGATGATTATGCATCTCAGCAACTCACATGTTAGATGCAATATTTACTACACAACTAAAGAATAAAGAAAAAATTGATCGATGCTGCTAACAGCAAAGGGCGTCCCATTTGAAAATATCAAACGCATGTCTTGCTAAAATCAATGAGCAAAATTTGACAAGGTTGTCCCATTCCAATATATCAAATGCCTACGATTTTGGAATGGGCAGGGTTTGCCATCAGTTCGGACATTGACATGGCACCTCATGCTAAATAAACCAGCTATTCTTTTTGTGCAGTTCCACCAAAATCAACCAAATTCGCGCATAGCTTGGATGATTTTGCCCTTATATGTTGCAACGCCTTGAACTTATCGGCACCTCCTTTCTTGTGGTGGAAATGAATGATTCGATGTATTCATGAACATTTTGTGCAGTTCCCATTGAAATCAAGCTGAGCACCCCTGTTTGCACAAATACAAAAAAGTGATTAGTATAGAGAAAATTGTACTATGAATTGACAGTTTCAACAGGCACATACATGGTCCATGTAGAGGACACTTTTAGAAAAATGGAACTCATCAGAAAGAATCCTAGAACAACATTGTACTTGCGCATCACAGCAAAAAAATGGAGATTTTGTCAGTCCTTCTGAGTTGAAGTTAGTTTGGTCTTGTGGGGAGTAATGTAACCATCCTTCAACTGCTCCTTCTGATGATAAGATAGACATCGCTTCTTCATCCTGGCATAATCGGAACTAGTCACTTCACGTACTCCATATTCTTCTTCAGAGGAAGATGATCCTGTTGTGCAAAGACAAGAGGACTACTAAATGCTAGCATCACTGTTTGCTCAAAAAAAAGGAAATGAAATATTTAAAGCAGCACAGATGAAGCACTTCTCAAGGACAATACCACTTTTTCATGACAGTATCTAAACAGTAGCACAACACCAATAGAGATGACAAAGCTCAATCATATGGATGAAATCAGTGGGCGAGTACCAACCTTTGTCCGGAGGCTTATTGTGTAGAGCATACAGATGAAGCAATTCTCCAGAACCATCTGTTGCTATCTACGGTGGTGGCCATGCTTACTATATACTCCTCGATTAGTTTAATGTTTCCAACATCTTCTTGTGCAGTTCCACTAAAATATATGGTATCTTCAAAGAAGATCCTTGTTTGCACAAGTAGAGATAATTACATATTACATTAAGAGTGGCATCAAATTAGTGGCAAAACAATTGCTCATTCCAGCCATAGCAATAAATTAAGATGCAAAACTATATCATTACTTGTGTCATCACAGTTCCAGTGCTTCATTACAGCACCGGGAGTTGATTTTTGTTTTTCTTCCCCTTGTGTTTCCCCTTCATCACTTGGTTCAATAACAAACAAGCTTCGCCTTCAATGTAAGATTTGGCATGTCAATTAGGGAGCACAAGTATAGTACAAAACTTAATTTTCTGATGAAAGTGGCAAAATACAGGCCAGCAGTTGTGAAATATCCTTATCTTACCTCAATGGGATATTACGGTGCACATACAGATTGGAAGTCTTGTCTCCATTTGTGCAGTTCACTAAAATCAAGCAACATTATCGTACAAGTAGCACAACATATGAATGCACACTGCAGAATCATGTGAAAGAAGGCTAGTACTGACCTCTCATGATGTGAAATTAAAACAACTCACAAGAAGAAGATCTGAACCAAATTCGCCTTAACGGATAGGAAGTAAGATCTCCTCTTGTGCAGTTCCACTAAGATCAAGCAATCAAGCAACGTTGTCAGTGTCAAATTTTGGTTGAACTGCACAAACCACTCTTAAAACAAAAGTGTTTTGTGTGCAGTGCAACAAAAGGTCACAATGGCAATGAGGTGAAGCAGATAACCCTGTTTACATAGATGTGCAAAGGAAACAATTAGTGGTCAATAACGGTGGATGACACACAAGCCAACAAAAAGAAGCATCTACCTTATCTAAATGGGAAAGAAAGCAAGACACTAGCATTTCTCAAATGGTGGCATTGATTAATATTAACATAGAGATTATATTAACAATAAAATTCGTTAAACATGTAATTTGCTTTTAACTGTGGCATTACATCAATTTTCCAGCGGCATTATTAGAGGGTGTTTGTTTATAGGGACATTTTGGTGTAGGGACTAAAAAACTCCATGTCAGTCCCATCTAAACCAAAGAGGAGGGACTTTTAGGGACTAAAAGTGGGCATTTGGGACTAAAGAAAGAAGACCCTGAGGGAGTCTTTTTGGGACTTTTTCCAACAGTTTCCCCTGCCACGCATCGCACCTTATCTCTATTAGTTCATTACTAGGGATAACATGGTCTTTTAGCATGTAATTTAATAACCTCTAGTCCATGTTTAGTCCCTAGAACCCAACAGGTAGGGACTAGGGAGTTTTTAACCAAACAGGGCCTTAGATTAACAACAGCTAATGAGTTGCACGGGATAGTGGACGCACCAGCACATCTACCGATGTACTGTGGTCATGCACACTCTGTTGCAACAAAGAACAAACAACCAAGGAGCATATTTGTGTTGGTCCCAGTTTTGTTATCTTTAGATGCCTTTCCCTATGTGAGCGCAGCAAATCTAGTCCTGCTCAAACTCTATAGCCTTGTCCCTTCCTTTCCTTTTTGAACTAGTACTTTCGCCCCTTCCTTTCCTCTTTGAACCATGTCCTAGATTTATGCGATACAACTTTCCCCACTACTTTCCCCCATTCCTTTCCTGTTTGAACCACGTCCTAGATTAATGCTATGCAACTTTCCCCCTTCATTTCCTCTTTGAACCACGTCCTAGATTCATGCTATATACAACTTTTCCCACTACTTTCCCCCACTCCTTTCCTCTTTGAAGCACGTCCTAGATTCATGGTATACATGCAGCTAGAGCAATGCATGTGGAGTAAGTAAATTATACCTTAAGGTTCTTGGGGCGTGGTTCGGTGGGCGACGGGACGGGACAACGGCGAAGAAGAAGGGGTCGGAGGACCTCCCGCGCCGCCGCTGGGTGGAAAGGGAACAACTACGCCGGTAGTCCCTCGCCGACGGCGACAACGTTAAGCCTCCTTCCCTTTCCGGCGGACGGGTCCTGCCGGCTCTTTGAGCAGCAGTGAGGGGAGAGAGAGGCCAACGAAGTCTTGTTTGGATCTGGAGATGGCGAGAGAGTGTGAAGAGAGCAACTACAAGTGCTAAGGCTCCAGCGAGAGAGGGCGAGAGAGTGTGAAGAGAGCAACTACAAGCGCTGAGGCTCCAGCGTGTATATATATACTGGAGAGAGAGTGTGAAGCGTGCAAACCCTAGAAAACATTTTGACCAGTCAAGGAATCCTCCTAGCACAAATTATGCTCAAGTGTAGTTATCAAACCCGAGACCTGAAGTTTGATAAGCGAATAGGCTAACCAGCTACACAACCCTCCCGTTATGTTCAATGAGAGGGATATAACCTTTTATACATTCCTGCATTCCTGTGACAAGCATGCCGTGTTTTTTGTGTGTGGGAGTCATTGGGATTTCAATCATAATCGTGTCATGTGGCTTTGGTGGTAAGACTATCCACAGTGGTGCAGAAATAATGCAGCCTTAGTCACCTTACCTCTCTCCATGTAGTATGTTGGGTCCCACCAGTCAGAGGGTGAAACAAACAAATTAATAAGAAAAATTAAAAGCGCCAGTGGTGTATCTTACCTCACACATCTCGCTACTGCTCGGGAACACTGTCCAATTGATCCCTCTATTCGCTCATGTACTATTTTAAGTGAATCCTTATTATAACATGCACACAAATTTTGGGCACTTGTATTCGACTTAAGTCAGTGTGCCACCGTATCTCGTATACTTACTACTCCCTCTGTCTAGGTGTAATAAGTCACGTTAGAAGGTGCAACGGGACCAAGGTGTGTGTGTGTGTGTGTGTTTAACACCATGCATGTGTTAGAGAGAGCGACAGATCGACCTACTCCTACAGAGAGATGTTGTGTAGTGTACGATTTTAGCCGCGAGAGTCGGTGCATCCTTTCGTTTCCGGGCGTGTCCGGTAGGGACATGCGGACAGCTGCCACGCCTGCTCCTGACCAGCCTGGCCCACCCAAAGCCCCTCCATCGCCTGCGCGCACTTCCCGCCCGAAATGGTCAGCACCGCTCCAAAGAATTGGTGCCGCATTCATGCCCAGGCAGAGCGGACACGACCTCTCACTGGCGCAAGAGTGATGGTTGCTTCGTCCGTCCAACTTACTGCTGGGTCTATGTGATTTGATGGCTCATTGGTCTTTATTGCTGAGGTGGTAGGACTGCTGGATGTCCCACGCTTTCGGCGAAAGGAGGTATACTACTACTAGATTACAATTTTCTCCATTCTTACAGCGGAGGCGTGCAAGAGCAGTGAAAACACGCAGGCTCAATGATTACATGGCCCACCTCACACTATCACCGTGCGACACTTAACTCTTTACATAGTACTCCCTCTGTTCCTAAATATTACTAGATGAGTCCCCGCACATTGGCGTGGAACAGCGGTATATCTCTCCGTGCAAAATTATCGATTTCATAGAACAAAAAAAACTCTATAACCGCATGACAAATGTGGTAGCCAAACTAAATAAACTCCCATCATCATCGTAAGGAAAAAAGATCAGCCAACTCCTACTGCATAATGGGATTATATTTTTCTTTTTGACATGTTAATGGGACTTAAAAGCTCACTTACATGCATGCTACCGGTGCATGCTTGCATGCAGACATGTTGATGTGATTTAAAACCCACTCACATGCATGTGGCACGGTATTTCTGCATGCTTGCATGTGGCTTAGTGCGCAGCCTCTCAACGTCAAGATCAGACAACTATTATGGACTGATTTACTTCATCTAACGGCTACATCAATTTTGGTGACGTGGCTCAAGGAGAGGATAGAGAATTCCTAGAAGTGGGTCTAGCTATTACTAGTAGATATAAGTCTTTGTAGAGATTCCACTACATACGGAACAAAATGAATGAATCTACACTTAAAATGCATCTATATACATCCGCATGTGGTTCATGGTGAAACCCCTACAAAGACTTATATTTAGGAACGGAGGAAGTACTAGTATAGTACGTACTGTAATTTATCAGCGAGATAAATTTGTGCAATGCTATGAAGCTTCCAGCTTCTGTTACATGTATCTTGCGTCCAAGGTTGCCCGTTGCAACATTTCATCAAATACAAAGGAGACTACCATGCATGTTATTGCATCTCAATGATTGACAGATCATAGCAAATATGTACTCCCTCTATTCCAAAATAAGTTTCTCAACTTTGTGCAAACTTTAGTACAAAGCTGTACTACTACTAAAGTTGACACTTATTTTGGAACATAGGCAGCTAAAGAAAAAACGATCCATGCAGTCCCTAGCCCTTGAACCGTGAACCCTGACCAGGTTTCAATATGCTGGCAACGTTTGAGCTTCCTAATAAATGAAATTTGCAACCTTTTGACCATCGGATCATTTTGTGCAGTTTCACCAAAATTGAGATGAGCATCCGTGTGGCAAAGAAATTGAACAAGCGTGATTAGAATAAGATTACTGGGACTAGTTGATGAGACATAAACTCATCACAAATACAGTACATAGAAGCCAGTAGAGATATGTGTGGGGCAAAGAAGTAGAGAAATATCCACAGGGAGTGATGTGGGCAGCTGGAGCAGTGGTGCAAGCCGGCTGTAAAGGGAGTTGTACCTGAGGGACGTAGCTCAACCTTGAGGAGGGCAGCGGGAGGCGGCAACTGCCCACTTCGCGACAGTGAGCAAGGGACGAAGGCAACCTCACCGGCTTTGTGAGAGAGAACGGCGGGGACCCCTGATCAGGATGTTCCGATAGTGGGTTTTCGCCGTCGGCGACGGCCACCGCATCTACACTAAGCATCCACCCCTTCCCCAAGCGGACGTGATCCGCCGGGATGTTAGAGATGTGGCCACAATCGTTTTGTGCAAGAGAGTGTGAAGAGAGCAACCCCAGCAAGCAACCGTGTAGGCTGGCCCGTCCTGACTATGTATATAGTGGAGCGGTTTCCTTTTCTCTCCATATGAATCTATCATATTGCGTACGTGCCACTGAAGAAAAAAACTTTATTTATAAATGACGCGGCACCTACTACTCGTTCTCCTATAACCTTGCGCTTGGCATCTCCAATATATTAACCTTGCGATTCGCTCTTCGCCTCTTCGGGAAGTCGAGCAATAATGGTAGTGCGGTATATATCGTTCTGGCTATATGAGACCGAGTGAATTGTTGCACGTCCACCACGTGGGCGAGGGTCGAGGGGCGAGGGAGAGTGCTACATACGGAGCTAAATGAGTGAATCTACACTCTAAAATATGTCTATATACATCAGTTTTTGGAGTATGTACTAGTAGTTCATATTGAAATCTACTAAAGGACATATATATTCCAAACAATATGATATAATCTCTATAACCAAGGTAGTAGGGACGAGGAGTAAATGGAGGGAGTAGTAAATTTTTCTCCTCATCCTACGAGCCACCGCGCGCATGGGCGAGGGAGCGGGCGTAAGGCGTAGTATGCAAGCTTCACCTCATCCTGCGAGCCACCGTGCCCGTGGGCGGGGGATACGGCGTACTAAGCAAGCTTCTCCTCGTTCTGCGAGTTGACGGGACACATCAAAAGTACTCCAGTGTATAGAGCCTTGCCTCTAAGGTAGGCCCCACATGGTTTGCCTCTTTTTTAACATAACACGTCAAGTCGCAATTTGTTTGTTCACCCGTGGTAGACGATCCTCCCTCCACCAAGTGGACAACCAGTACACGTGCCAAATTACCACGTGGGCTGCCTTTTTCGTACAGAAATGAGCTCCACCATGTACCCGCGCGGGTGTGGTTGGGAAAGAGACGGGAGTACGTGCGTCGTGCATGCACCTCTTCTCTTCGTGCACGTCCCCCACCTTCGTGTGTGTGTGTGAGAGATACAAACCACGTTCGTGTGTGTTTTTTGTTTTGGGGTGGGGGTGGGGGTTGATTTCGTGAATTATTTGTGGGACTATGTGTCGATGACATCTCAAACAAAATTTTGCATGCAATGTGTGTGAAATGGAGGCCTATCCATATCATAAATAGAGGGTCGGGCAATCCACGAGAAGAGAGGGAGGGGTCATAGCTATCGATAGAGTCGAAGAGAGGATCAAGTGGGTGGGTGCGAGATCGATGAAGAGATCCATCGAAATTGTGTGTGTGTACAAGTCAAAGATATAGGGCGACTGGCCTACCGGAACGTTAGAGGGCTCATGTCAAGTTTGTGTGTGGCAGGGAGACATGACTAGAGCGCTCGATGTATCAGTGTGTGTGGGGGGAGGGGGTGGTGGGAGGGGTATGCATAGGCCTAACTATAGAGGTAGAACGACTTGTATATGTGTTGAGAAGGAGAGACCCAGCTATGTTTTGAGGGAGATCGGTCGACATCCATACATAACTGAAGGACGGGAAATATGATGGGAGAGAGAGAGGAGAGAGAGAGAGAGAGAGAGAGAGAGAGAGGGAGGGAGGGGAGGGAGAGGGGTAGAGTGCTGGATGGGTGATGGAGTTGCTTCCCGAAGATGGTGGGAGAGGCCTACTAGACAAACTGAGGGTGGAACTGCAATGTTATCAATAAGAGTGGGGATGTGTTTCTGTGTGTGCCTGTCCGTGATAGATCTGTCGGGACACATCCATGGATGATGAAGGGGAACCATGTGTTTGGTAAGCAAACCTAACTAGATCGGTAGATCAATTGTTGTTTGTCGGAGGAAGGGAGAGACACAACTAATGAGGTAGATCGATTGACGTGTGGGCAAAAATGAGTTATAAGGACCTAGCTAGCTATATGTATAGCGAGAGATCGGTCGGTGTACGTCCATTTGTTAGAGGAAAATAAGGCCCACCAAGATGGATAGACAGAGAGAATGGAGCTAGGAGGTGGTGCGAGAGGCCCAACTACTAGCTAGATAGGGGGAGGAGTGTGCGGTTGTGAGAGTGATGAAAAGAGGGGCGAGAGTTTACACGCGTGTCTGACCGTATGAGAGACACGAGGCAAGGACACATAAAGGAGGAGATTGAAGGTGTGTTTGTATGTTGTAGGCAGGCATTGCTGGAGAGGTTTATCGATCGGTGTGTGTCAGAAAGGAGTTGTGGAGACTCTGGGAGAACGACCTAAAGAAAAAAATGAATGTGCCCGGTGGATAGAATGCCGAGGGAGGAGGAGGGCGAGGAGGGCGTGTGCATGCATGAGAGAAAGTTAGTGGTAGCTACAAAGGTGAGAGGATGGTGTGGGTGTAAGAGACTAACAAAGATCATAATTTGATATGAAAGCGATTCATATATTTGAATAGGAGATCATAGTGTTTTAAACATTGCATGCATGAATATAGCGGTGATACACGTGCGGTGCACATGTTATACCATATATAATGTGATAATGCATGGCGTTTGCAACTCACAGCTAAATGTCGAACAATCTAAACCATACTATACATCAAACAATCTCACATTTTATTTGAATTTGTGATAATGTGTGGCATTTGCATCTTACAACTAAATATCGAACAATCTAAACAATACTATATATCGAACATTCTCACATTTTATTTGAATTTGTGGTAATGTGTGGTGTTTGCAACTCACGTCTAAATACTTGTAGGCGTAGGGGGCGGGGAACCATACATAATGTGATAAACACATTATACATATGAGACATGCTTTAGATTATGAAGATCTAGCTAGAGCTAGAAATGTAATGTGATTTGAAATCGAAATAAAGTGGATTCAAAAAATCTAGTTCGAGTTCATATAGTACACATAGTTCATATGTAACTCGAGACTAATCATGTGGTGTGCTGTGACGGTAATACACAAACGATGGTTTAACTTGACAATAATGATGATTGTAGATCTTATTAAAACAGAGAAATGAATTCAAATGCTTTGACTTCACAACAATCATTACTGTAGATCTTATTCAAATAGAGAAACGAATTCAAATTTAGTTCATATTGAAGCGGTAGTATATACGTTTGGAATGCACTAAAACGTTCATTTGAGTAGTAGATTGCATGCATTATACACGTAGCGAAATATTTTAATTGAACATAACATGAATTCAATGTTTTGAATGACATTTGTAGGGTGCATTGATTTGCTACAGTACACGTTAGGCTTGTCCGGAAATTTCAACCCGCGCCTTGTTAGCCCGAAATATTTAAGATATATCTTTGTCTCGTTGTGCTCTGACAACTCCCTCCATCTCAACCCGCTCCTTGCTATTCCGAAATTACAACACGCGCGAAAACTCCCACCTCCTGTGAAATACCGACACGCGAAATGCCCGTGGTACCCCTGAACCGAAAGAATCACCTCAAATCGGTGGGGGTACTTCCGTAACTTACCCCACATTTCGGACAAGCATGTATCTAAGCCATGGTTCCCCACTGCCATCCCATCCGCCCACCCATTCGTTCACCGAGGCCGCGAATACCGCGACGAAACCCCACACCCTGCTCCGTCCGCCACCCAGCCGGAGCCTCTTCCCCGACGACATCGTCCACAGCAACACCTCAACGTCCCTCATCCACCGTACAAGATGAGGATCCCCCGTCGATCTCATCGTCCCGCCGGTTCAGCCACCCCGTCCTCCACCTCCGAGGATCTGCCCCGACGTTCCCCTCGTCTTTTGCGCCACCTCCATTCCCACACCGCCGTCTTCACGTGCACCACCGGAAGAGCATCATCATCACCGTTTCCTCGGATGAAGCTGCAGCCTAATCGGCGCCACCAAAGAGGTTGTACACTAATCGCCGCATTTTCTTCTTGATTCGATCTCACGGTGCTACCGGCGCTCGGTCCCGAGCCAACACGGCGCGGCTCCATCCACGGAGGCATCGCCGGCCACTTCCTCCACGGTGTCGCTCCCTCGATGGCAACGTCCACATCAGTAGGACCAGTTGCTGCTTTAGCTCTCGCTCACGCTGCTGCTCTGCTCTTGCTCTCAGTCCCCTGCCTGGTCTGCTCTTGCTATTGCTCTTGCTCGCGCTGCTGCTCTCGCTCTTGCTCTTGCTTGCGATGCTGCTCCGAATTAGCTACACTTCACTCCGATGCCGCCGGGGTGAAGGAAGAACCAGCCACAGCAGGGAGGGGGGCTCGCCGGAGAGGTACCGAACTATCTATCTTAGGGTTCAGGATGGGGGGCGATGGTCGCCGGCGGTGGTGGGGCGTTGGCGGGGCGGTGGCGTGGGGATCGCTGGAGAAAAAGCTCGGCACGGGGGGGGGGGGCTAGAGGGATGGCCGGGGCAGCGGCGGACCGGGGGTGGGGAGTGTTTTCGGGGCGGGCGGGGCGGCGCACCGCCGGTCGCGGGCAGCGGGGGGCTTCTGTTTGGCCGGCTCAGGGGGGTGGAGGTTGAAGATGAACCGCATGCCCTTGATTTCGTATCCAACGGCTGCAAAATCGACTGACCAGAGATGAAAAAGTCAGTTGACCGACGTGTAGCCTCACCTTGCTAGTGCGTTCAGTTTTGACAGCAAAATTCAGTTTCGACAGCAAAATTCAGTTTTGACAGTTAAGTTCAGTTTCGACAGTTAAGTTCAGTTTCGACAGTTAAATTCAGTTTTGATAGTTAAGTTCAGAGATGAGCGGCTGATGTATTTTACATCTAGCACTTTGTGTTTTTGTATTTTACGTCATGTATTGGAGATGCTATTAGAATTCCACTTAGGTTAACGTTGTTCGTTGTCTCTCTTGTCTTGCTTCACCCTCGGCGTCGTACAACTCACCGGAGCTGCCCCAATGATGAAACCCTCTATCACAGTGGATCAGTACCTCGGGCTCCATCGCCAGACGCCTAAGATCTTCTTCCCCTCCTCCGACAGCCAAGTCAGCCGGAGCATCCTCACCGGCCAACCCAATCGCGCTGAGATCGACATGGCTTCGCCAAAGAGGTTGTACACTTGTTGCATCTCTTTTTTACTCTACATGTTATATATATTGTCCACTGAGCACACGGATTTGTTCCTTTAGTGTCTCCTTGAAAGAAAAAACATAGGGATTTTAATTTTCACTTGTCCTCCTTTTCAAATTCCTATTCATGAAGCACAAGACTAAGATATAGTAGCATAATAGCATTATAAACGTACATTTTCTTGTGGTTTGACTTAATCTCACCATGCTTCTTTGCATCCTGTGATCTTCCAATTGTTGTGAATCAAACACCCAGATTAGCAGAAATCTTGTGTTTTTAAATTCTCGGTTTTGCACGTGCATTCCTATCCTATTCCTGTCTATTTCCTATCCCTGCATTGTTGGAATCCTCAAATTCAAACGAGCCCTTACAGAATTACTTCTCTTACAGATAGTTGTCAAAGAAAACCTTGCGTGGTTTGTCCCGCTCCTGCTGCGCCGTCGTCCACCCCAGCTCAGCTACTCCTCTGACAGAAGGGTCCAGCACAGCAGGGATCCGGCCTCTAGACTGTCTTTCGCTGCCTCAGATCTTCTCCCCCTCCGCTGGCAGCCATGAAAACTGCACTACCATCATCAACCGAGCAGATGACCTCGAGGACTACACGGGTCCGCAAGAGACGTCGCACTCTTTCGTGTTTGCTTACGTTATGCATCGCTTAATATTACATGCTACTTTATCGTCCTATTCACCTTTTAGACTCTGAGTCAGCTCCAAACTAATGGTCAAACTTGAGTTTTTAAATGGTTGTGGGTACATATCGGGGCCGCTATCAATAGTATCTATCTACTATCTGGTTAATCTCCGGTGTCTACTATGAGTTTCATGTTGGGTGGGAAACAAACAGTAAAGAAGCCATTATCTGTATTTTTTAACTGAAGCCATTATCTGCCTGCTATTATTGGTTTTGGGTCTATCCACAGGTTGCTACCATCACTCTGGATTTCTGCATGCACTCCTTACATAATCTCACTATGTTTTATTCCTATGCATGACAGTTATTGTAAACAATGGAACTGAACATCTAGAGAAAAAGAGACGAGCCTTGTGTGGCAATAAAATTTCATGCAGACGTTGCTCCATGGTAGGCGCAAAGGCAGCCCCCCTCCACGCATTTTGGATTGTAATCGAGAGGAAGATATCTGCTCTGAGGGGGATTCAGAAGGAGAAGACAACTCCTATTAACCCCCTGAGGTCTTCGCTCTAACTTGGCATGCTGATGTTGGTTATATCATGCATATGGTGTCTTGCATTGCTTACTTTATACATCAAATATGTCATCTGCTTACCTTAGACATCCTTTGTGCGAATGCCATCTGTTTAGTTTATTCATCGTTTATGTGAATTATGCAACGCCATCTTGTTTAGCTAGGCATCATATATGTGAATTTTGCAATGCCATCCCGCTTAGCCAGTCATCTTATATGTAAATTATATCAGGCCATCCTTTTTTCGTTACATATTACATTTGTCAACAATGTTATTACATTCAACTGCTCTTCGTGTGCATCAGCCATTTGACACGGTGATGGCAAATTCTGGAGTGAAAACAAGGTCTTCAGAGCAGACTATGCTATCTGACGAAGCGCATATCTCGCTGGTTACGGATAGCTCATCAGAGGAGGATTCAGAGACAGGTGACCAGTCCTATTCCCCCCCAGGTGTATGCTCTAACTTGGCAGGGTTATGTTGCTCATATCGTGCGTATGGTGTCTCGCATTGCTATGTCATTTGATTAGTTCAGACATGCTTTGTGTGAATGCCACCTGTTCAGTGTCTAATTACCATATAATTGAATTATGCATTGCCATCTTGTTGCGAGACATTATATATGTAAATTATACAATGCTATCTTGTTGCAAAGGCATTATATATGTGAATTATGCAATGCCATGCTGTTTAGCCAATCATCATGTATGTGAATTATATCATACTATCATTTTTTTGTATTACGTGTTCCATTTGTCGATAATGTTTGTATATTCAACTACTCTTCCTGTGCATCAGCCATTTGAAGCGGTGATGGAAGTATACGGAGTGAAAACAAGGTATTCAGAGCAGACAATGCTACCTGCTGAAGCAGACATCTTGCTGGTTACAGAGAGCTCCTCAGAGGAGGATTCAGAGACTGATGACCAGTCCTATTTTCCCCCTGAGGTCTATGCTCAAACTTGGCAGGGTTATATTACCCATGTCATGCATGTTGTCTTGCATTGCTTAGTTTTTACATCATATATGGATTGACATCTGCTTACTTGCTTACTATATAAATCATATATTTGAATTATATCATGCCATCATGTTTACATAGTACATGCACATCATCTATCTGAATTATGGCATGGCAACCCATTTAATGAAGACATCATATAGTTATATCATATCATCCTGTTTAGTGTTTACAGTCATCATATTTTGAATTATGGCATTCTATCCGTGAATGTATGTGAATTATGGCATGCCAACCTATTTAATAAACACATTATATAGTTATGTCATGTCATCCTGTTTACATAGTCTCATATTTTGAACTATGTCTTTCCATCTTTTTTAGTTAGCCATCATAATGTGAAATTGTGTCATGCTATCCTGTTTAGGTAGCCATCATATATGTGAAATTGTGTCATGCTATCCTGTTTGGTTAGACAACATAAATATGAATTATTTCATGCCCTCTTTATTCCCCACTATCCATTGCACCTGTCTATCATACAATGTCTATACTTTCAATTACTTTTCTTGTTTATTAGCCATTTGAATTGGAGAGCATGATGGCAGTATCTAAGGGAGTAACAACACGGTCTTCAGAAAAAGATAGTGCTACCAGTTGATGCAGGTAGAACCATGGTTGTACTTGCCCAAGTACCAGAACCACAACACATAACCCAGACTCTCGCAGATTGTACCCCGACCCAGTTGGACAGAGAACCAGCTACACCCCTTCTAACCCCAACCCTGGCAGATAGTAACCCAATTCCAGTTGACACAGCACCGTCTCCACCACAGAGCAATCAAACACGAGCAGTTAGTAAGGGAACTGCAGTGCCCAAAGCACGAGGACTACCACTCCGAATCCCAACTCCACGCTTAAAGGAGAAGAAGATTTGTTCTCAGGTCAGGTTCTATAGCTATGGTTCATACTCCTTTGCTCTTGCATGACTGTATTTACTCATACCAACTATTTTCAAATTTGAAGGATGGAATTGAAACTCCAATGGCGCTACAGGTATGTTTTAAATCTGATTATTTAACTGGTTTGCTGTTGTAACCTTCTCTATGTTGATTTCAGTTTCAATTGCATAGACAGTTATGTTCTCATATCATGCACATTACAAGTGTTGTTATTGCTCTATAGTTACCCACACTTATATTCTATCTATTCTGCTTTGTCTTGAACAAATATTATTTGAACTGTGTCTCTATCTTGATTTGGCAACAAAAACTAGAATGATATAGACCATAAAGTGACCATGGTACATAGATATATGTTTGTTTCATGCTATTATCCTGTCCACTTTACTACTGAACTCACTTACCAAAATGAGTTTCATATACAACATGGTAAACATGTGATGTGTCTGCTTGTTTCTCTTTTAGAATGCGGACAAAATATTGGAGAACAGTACCGCATTATCCAATGGTAAAGGAAGTAATGTAGATAAGGTTCAAGATAGTGAGACATCCCTGTTGGTCTCCAAGAAAGCTGATAAAACCTATCTTGACAACAGTGAGGGAACCCAAAAGTCATGTCTTGATGTGGTGTTCGAGTTACTGGCCACTACTGCTAGCACAAGCTCTTCGAACTCGCTGCCTGAATCAATTCGTATTATTGAGTCTCAACTTCAAGTTGAAAGACATCGATCAGATGTGCTGCGACAGGAAGTTGAAGGACTGAGGAAGTCCCTGCAGAATTCAGATGCACATTTTCTGGTGCAACAGCAAGCGCTGGAGGATTTAAGCGCCAAACAAGAGAAAGTTAATAAGCTTGCTAAGCATCTTGCCAGCATTATGGGTACCCAGGATATTGTTTCTTGAGATCTTCTGAAGTGGTTTCAGTTCTGGATTTGTTTTGCTGCGGCGTTTATTTACGCCGGTCACCAACTTTGACAACCAGTGTATATGATATGCTGCTTTGTTCCCTATATTTGCACTGGTGGCGAACTTTGATTCCCAGTAGATGTAATATGTGTAATAGCCATGATAGCCTAGCGTTAGTTGCTTGCTTATTTATTTCCTTGTTGTCTTGTTTATTTGTTTGCTTGTAGTCATTGTAGTTCTTTTTCCGCGGTTAGCTAGTGGCCGCAATAACCTATTTTTTAAAACTAGGCCACAATAAGCATGGGCTAATATTTACTGTAGTGACAATGGGCCTCCTACTGGCCGTACAAACAGTGGGCCTTCTACGAGCCGTAGAAACAATGGGCCTTCTACGGGCCATAGAAACAATGGGCCTTCTGCGGGCCATATTATCAATGGGCCTTATACGGGCCGTATAATTGATTAGCCAAACATGGGCCAAACAGACCGCATTATGGCCGTAAACGGGCTAGAGTTGGAATCGTCCGTTCATGGGCCGACCATAACGGGCCATCATTAGTAGGCTGTATTTGATGACGCTATGAAATCGGCCCAATGTATTAACAGACCACAAACGGGCCAATTGTAACCACGGGGCTGAATTTGGCCCACAAGCAGAAAATGACAGTAACGGGCCGTAAGTAAATGAATGCTGGAAATGAGGCCAAGAATAAATGGGCTCTGAGAAGGCCGAAAGATAACATGGGCTGGAAACGACCCAACGGAATAATGGGCCATTAATGGGTATAAAGTGATACATTGTTCATTACGGGCCAGTTTCACCACGTGCCGTTAATGGGTGTAAAGTGATACACTGTTCATTACGGGCCAGTTTCACCACGGGCCTTTAGTAGGCCAAGAGTTACATAGGGCCTCATATGGGCCGAAAGACGTCATGGGCCATACATGGGCCAGAAGTGAAAACGGGCTGGAATCATATTGGATGGCCCAGATGCCGCTATTGGGCCTAATTCGGATAGGGCGTAATGGGCCTTGGGTTAGCGGCTGTAAATGGGCTATATTCGAACAGGCCATTAGCAGGCTTTCCATGGGCCGGCCTGCCAGCTTTTCACCAAGTCAAACAGGCCGGCCTTTTCACAGGAATGGGCTTCTGTTGGGCCGTGCAACGTGTCGACGTATCATAGGCGCCTTCCGTCCAATGAGTAGTTGACATCTGTCCCAACGATGAGCCGACATGTGTTTCCTCCAGCCAATGATGATTTTACACGTGGAAAATGCCCATTGGTCGGGGCTGTTAACGGGTTATCGGATCCAAAACCCGACCCGATAGCTTAACGGCGTTTTGTTATGGTGGATGCGACGTGCCAGTCACCCTTGACGAAAGCACTTCTGTGACGCGCGATTTATCATCATGGAAGTGGACACTTCCGTGATGATAATTTTGGTAATGTCATGGAACACTTCTACGACAGCACATGTATGACTATCTTGATTCTATCATAAATTTGTCATGGATGTACATGCATAACAAAAAAAGCGACCTACTATGACAAACATGTATCATCACGGAAGTGTATTTTTTTGTAGTGATCACATATGACCAGAAACTTGGGAAAATCTAGGAAAACATTGGCTACATGAAATGAGCCAAAATCTTGTGTAGGTGGGTTATATTGATAGGAGAAGGCTTGGGAATATTTTCAGACATAATGGAGCAAGATAAAATATACTTACTTCACAAACTAAAATTTTTGGCAGAAAACAAAAATTGCTCCTATTCTCACATAGTTCACTTAAATGAACTGAATTTAGGTGGAGGCTAATGAGCTAAGATACTTGAGAATATGGGGAAGTTTCATCCCATTTGGAAACTCTATGAAGGTACTTCCTTCACAAAGTTGCAACGTGGTTAATAACTTTTAAAAAATTGCACAGGGAGCTAAGATGAAGGGATTGAGATGATCTTTGGTATCCATGGGTGATTTATCCATGTTAATCACCCTGCCAAATTTCAGCTCAATTTGAATTAGGAATAAAGCACTTACTTTGCAAAATTTCAGAGAAGGCAGAAACTTGCATTGGATCATGTGCCCAATTTTTGATCTGTGGAACATGAAATAAGGATGGAAATAGTGATTATAGAGCAAGGACAAGATCCCCAATTTATGTGGGAATTTTCTCTACTATAAAAATAGTAGTTCGTTTAGGAAGTGGCAGAATTTAAATATTGGCATTAAATCAGAAAAGGCAATTTTACTTATTTAATTATGGCCAATATATTTGCTAGAGCTTGGATTAGGAACAAATATCAACTCCACCCATTTTCATGAATTTATGAGTTGGCTAACTATGCCTTTGGATTTTTATTCCTCGGAAAGGCAAGAAAAGGAATAAATCATAATTCAAAAATATTGCATGGGACTTGGAAATATTTTTGCATATCCAAGGTTCAGAAAGGTAGAAGGGTGTCTGGGAACATATGGGATGATCAACAGACTAAGGAAAATGAGGACTCCTTTGTAATCTCAAAGACCACAGTCAAATTCCACAAATTTGGAATTAGGGTTTGAGAGGATTTGAGATGGTGCAAAAGAGGTCTTGCCCACTGACAAAGACATGAGCAAGGTTTTGAAAGGCTGGAAATGACAAGAATCCTCAGAGTCATCCATCAAACTCAGGAGAAAGATTTTGGAAAATGATTGCCAGGAAGGAATAACAGCAAAAAAATTGATAACCCAATTTTGGGGCTGTTACACGCCACCAGCGCATTGGCCATCGCCGCCGCTCACCCCAGTCACCAGAAGCCCATCTTCGATGTCGTTGCTGCCATCATCGCCGCCACTGCCAATCTCCACCGTCGGAGCCTCGGGATCGGGGACGTAGAGGATCTTCTCTAGTAGCGCATCCATGTGATCCTTCACGGCCCCTAGGCAACAGCACAGGAATAGGAGCGGTCGAGGGAATCACTGTGCTGAAGTCGAAGCCGGGGTCCTGAAGGTAGAGATGGACAAAGACGCGTGTCGCGGCCGCAACAAAGAGCAAGCGGCACTCCTCATTCAGAATGGAGTCCACCTTGGCGGCAGCACCCTCGAGCGACTCCGCGAGCTTGGAGCACAGCCCCGCGAGGCCATCCTCGGGGGCTGCCAGTGGTTCCTCATAACCTCCCCTACAGATGGAGCGCAGCGCCTCACGAGCCTTGAGCTCGAGGGAGGGGAAGGTGTCACGTTTCGCGGCTGCCTTCTTCTTCGCAGCAGCAAGGGCCTTCTCCCTGGCCTCCAGTTGGGCGGCGACTCGGAGACATGCTGGGCGTAGAACGCCTAGGCGTCAGCCACCTTCTTCTTTAGTGTGGCCAAGCCGCCGCCCTTCGCGGCCTGGTCGGCGGCCACCTGTGCTAGCTTGGCATCGCGACCGGCGAGCTTCGCTTCACGGGCCTTCAGGTCCTCCTCCCGTTGCCGAAGCCGTTGGGCGTGCATGGCTTGCTCTTCTTGGAGGGCCTTCAGCTTGGCCTCTGCCTCAGCGCGGCGCTCCTCGACGGACGCAACATGGGCCAACACTGCATCGCGAGCCTCCTTGGCCTTGGCAGCCTCGTTCCTGCCTTCCGTGGCGGTGGCCTCGGCCCGACCCCAAGCCATGTTGGCAGATGTTTCAGCCTGGAGCCACCCTGAGATAAGGCCTAGGCGCTCTCTCATGTGGCACCTGTCCGCATCCTGGAGGTCGGCTCGGAGCTGACTGACCATGGTGTAGGCTTCGTCCAGGGCGTCTAGCCTGATGAGAGGGCCACAATCCACCAGCGCAAGGGCCTGGGGAGGAGCCGGTGTTGGCGCACCGGCTAGCGCCATCACCTGGGAAATGGTGGCGAGGATGGCTTGGGGTACTGGTGGCTCCGAGCCCCCTCCCCCCTCGGGCACGACACGGACGGCTCCGTGGCCTGCTGGCCCTGGGGGCGGCTCCTACCGAGGCTGCATCACCACATCCTGGGGGGGGGGGGGGGCGCTCCGACGCGAGGGGACGAGAGACGGCCTCCTCCGCTTGTGTTGGAGTCGATGTAGCTCCGACGAGAAGTGGCACCTCTTGAGTCCTGGCTCCTTCCTTCCACTTCTTCACCACGACGCCCGTCCTGGTCATCAGGAGGGAAGCGATGTGGGCACGATGCTAATATGTGCTAAACAAAAACAAGGCAAGGTACTTACTCGTCAGGATCGATCCACATCCTCTTCTTCTGCTTCTTGGTCGGGGCTGGGGCACCCCTGCTCTTTCTTTGCGCAGCCTTGGTCACGCTTGCGGAGCTGGCAGGGCGCTTCTCGATTGGCCTCGGCGCAGCACTGCCGCCTGGCAAAATGGAGGTGTCGCCTTGAGGGACAGGGACCTGCGGGACCGCGCCCGCTTCGGTGGCAAGAGGGGTGCACCTCGGAGGAGGTGCCTGATACGTCTCCATCGTATCTACTTTTCCAAACTCTTTTGACCTTGTTTTGGACTCTAACTTGCATGATTTGAATGGAACTAACCCAGACTGACGCTGTTTTCAGCAGAATTGCCATGGTGTTATTTTTGTGCAGAAATAAAAGTTCTTGGAATGACCTGAAACTTCACAGAGAATATTTTTGGAATTTATAAAAAATACTAGCGAAAGAATCAACACCAGGGGGCCCACACCTTGTCCACGAGGGTGGGGGCGCGCCCACCACCCTGGGGCACGTCCCCCAGTCTCGTGGCCCCCCTGAGGCTCCACTGACCTCAACTCCAACTCTATATATTCACCTTCAGGGAGAAAAAAATCAGAGAGAAGGATTCATCGCGTTTTATGATACAGAGCCGCCGCCAAGCCCTAATCTCTCTTGGGAGGGCTGATCTAGAGTTCGTTCGGGGCTCCGGAGAGGGGAATCCGTCGCCATCGTCATCATCAACCTTCCTCCATCACCAATTTCATGATACTCACCGCCATGCGTGAGTAATTCCATCATAGGCTTGCTGGACGGCGATGGGTTGGATGAGATTTATCATGTAATCGACTTAGTTTTGTTAGGGTTTGATCCCTAGTATCCATTATGTTCTGATATTGATGTTGCTATGACTTTGCTATGCTCAATGCTTGTCACTAGGGCCCGAGTGCCATGATTTCAGATCTGAATCTATTATGTTTCTATGAATATATGTGAGTTCTTGATCCTAATTTGCAAGTCAATAGTCACCTACTATGTGTTATGATCCGTTAACCCCAAAGTGACAATAATCTGGACAATTACCGGTGATGACTATAGTTTAAGGAGTTCATGTTTTCACTAAGTCATAATGCTTTGTTCCGGTACTCTATTAAAAGGAGGCCTTAATATCCCTTAGTTTCCAATAGGACCCCGCTGCCACGGGAGGGTAGGACAAAAGATGTCATGCGAGTTCTTTTCCGTAAGCACATATGACTATATTCGGAATACATGCCTACATTACATTGATGAACTGGAGCTAGTTTTGTGTCACCCTATGTTATAACTGTTACATGAGGAATCGCATCCGACATAATTATCCATCACTGATCCACTGCCTACGAGCTTTTCACATATTGATCTTTGTTTAGTTACTTCTCCGTTGCCACGGTTACAATCACTACAAAACCAATAATGTTACTTTTGCCACCATTACCATTACTTCCATATTACTTTGCTACTAAATACTTTGCTGCGCAGATATCAAGTCTTTCAGGTGCGGTTGAATTGACAACTCAACTGTTAATACTTGAGAATATTCCTTGGCTCCCCTTGTGTCGAATCAATAAATTTGTGTTGAATACTCTACCCTCGAGAACTGTTGCGATCCCCTATACTTGTGGGTTATCAAGACTATTTTCTGGCGCCGTTGCCGGGGGGAATAGCTCTATTCTTTGAGTCACTTGGGATTTATATCTTTTGATCACTATGAGGAACTTGAAAGATGAAAGAACCAAGATTTATCCCTCAACTATGAGGGGAGGTAAGGAACTGCCATCTAGCTCTGCACTTGATTCACCTTCTATTATGAGTAAACTTGCGACACCTACACCTACTATTCATTCTGATATGTCTCATGTTGTTGATGATGCCACTTCTGCTTTGCATGATGCTTATGATGAAAGTACTTCTATGCTTGATAATACTATGCCACTAGGTGAATTTCTGGATGAACAACTTGCTAGGATTAGAGAGAATGAAATTATTGAAACTGATAATATTAATGAAAGTGATGATGAAGATTCTCCCCCTAGATATGAATTGCCTATTGTGCCTGAGGGTTATGTTATGGATGAAGAAACTGCTAGAGACTTTTTAGCTTGCAATGATAAATATGATCTTAAGAAACGGTTAGCTAAGCTGAAAGAAAAATCCTTGAATGCTAGAATGAAATATGACCCTGCTTTTGCTACTTCACCTATCTGTATTTCCGATAAGGATTATGATTTCTCTGTCGATCATGGGTTAATTACCTTGGTTGAATCTGATCCTTTTTATGGCTATGAATCTGAAACTGTTCTGGCACATCTTACTAAATTAAATGATATAGCCACCCTGTTCACTAATGATGAGAAAAATCGCTATTACTTTATCATTAAGTTGTTTCCGTTCTCATTAAAGGGTGATGCTAAAATATGGTTTAATTCTCTTGATCTTGGTTGTGTGTGTATTCCTCAGGATATGATTTATTATTTCTCTGCTAAATATTTCCCCGCTCATAAGAAACAAGCTGCTTTAAGGGAAATATATAATTTTGTGCAAATTGAAGAAGAGAGTCTCCCACAAGCTTGGGGGAGGCTTCTCCGATTACTTAATGCTTTGCCTGGTCATCCTCTCAAGAAAAATGAAATACTTGATATCTTTTATAATGGACTAACCGATGCTTCCAGAGACCACCTGGATAGTTGTGTTGGTTGTGTTTCAGGGAGAGTACTATTGATCAAGCTGAATTGCTATTGAGTAATATGTTGAGTAATGAAAATGATTGGACACTTCCTGAACCAACTCCTAAGCCAACTCCGAAGAAAAGGGGTATTCTATTTCTCAATCGTGAAGCTATGCAAGAGGCAAAGAAATCTATGAAAGAAAAGGGTATTAGAGCTGAAGATGTTAAGAATTTACCACCTATTGAAGAAATACATGGTCTTGATAACTCGACACAGGTACTAAAGGTAAATTCTCTCTATAGATTTGATGAAGGTAATATTCCTCGTAATATGTCTACTAGCCAATGCTTAGATGAGTTTGATAATTTTATTGTTAAGCAAGAAAACTCCAATGCTTATGTTGGTAGACAATTAAAATGATTGAACACTTGAGTGATTATATGTCTAGAGTTAAAGGTGAACTTAAAATTATTAGTAAACAAGTTTCTATAGTTACCACTCAAGTAGAACAAGTACTTAAAGCTCAGAATGATTTGCTCAATGAATTAAATAATAAGAAAAATGATAATGATGTTAGAGTTGTGACTAGAGGCGGTAAAATGACTCAGGAACCTTTATATCCTGAGGGCCACCCTAAGAGAATTGAGCAAGATTCTCATAGAACTAATGTTGATGCACCTAGTCCTTCTAAAAAGAAGAAAAAGAAAAATGATAGGACTTTGCATGCTTCTAGTGAGCCTGTTGTTGACACACCTGAGAATCCCAATGATATTTCTATTTCTGATGCTAAAACACAATCTGGTAATGAACATGAACCTAGTGATAATGTTAATGATGATGTTCATGGTGATGCTCAACCTAGCAATGGCAAAGATGTAGAGATTGAACCTGCTGTTGATCTTGATAACCCACAATCAAAGAATCAACGTTATGATAAGAGATACTCTGTTTCTAGGAAGCACGGTAAAGAAAGAGAACCATGGGTTCAGAAACCCATGCCTTTTCCTCCTAAACCATCCAAGAAAGAAGATGACGAGGATATTGAGCACTTTGCTGAAATGATTAGACGTATCTTTTTGCATATGCGTTTGACTGATATGCTTAAAATGAATCATTATGCTAAGTACATGAAACATATTGTCACAAATAAAAGAAAGATACCGGGAGCTGAAATTTCCACCGTGCTTGCTAATTATACTTTTAAGGGTGGAATACCTAAGAAACTAGGAGAACCATGGGTTCAGAAACCCATGCCTTTTCCTCCTAAACCATCCAAGAAAGAAGATGACGAGGATATTGAGCACTTTGCTGAAATGATTAGACGTATCTTTTTGCATATGCATTTGACTGATATGCTTAAAATGAATCATTATGCTAAGTACATGAAAGATATTGTCACAAATAAAAGAAAGATACCGGAAGCTGAAATTTCCACCATGCTTGCTAATTATACTTTTAAGGGTGGAATACCTAAGAAACTAGGAGATCCATGAGTACCAACTATACCATGCTCCATTAAAAGAAACTATGTTAAAACTGCTTTATGTGATCTTGGAGCCGGTGTTAGTGTTATGCCTCTCTCTTTATATCGTAGACTTGATTTGAATAAGTTGACACCTACTAAAATATCTTTGCAAATGGCTGATAAATCAACTACTATACCTGTCGGTATTTGTGAGGATGTGCCTGTTGTGGTTGCAAACGTTACTAATTTAACGGTCTTTGTTATTCTTGATATTCCCGAGGATGATAGTATGTCTATTATTCTTGGTAGACCCTTTTTGAATACTGCAGGGGCTGTTATTGATTGCAATAAAGGCAATGTCACTTTTCATGTTAATGGTAATGAGCATACGATACACTTTCCGAGGAAACAACCTCAAGTCCACAGTACCAATTCTATTGGAAAAACTTCAACAATTACTATTGGAGGTTTTAAATTTCCCCTTCCTACTGTCAAGAAGAAATGTGATATTCTTATTGTTGGGGACATGCATATCCCCGTTGAGGTAACTTAGTGTTATTCAAAAATTCTCCGGCTTCATGTTATTCAGAAAGAGTTTGTTAACAAGACTTGATCAACCTTGTTAGTGGATTCCTTTTGATGAGCATGAGATGGATGAAGTTAGAAAGCACAACTCTATGTATCCAGCTTTTTACTTTCTGTTATTTAGATTAAATAGAGCAAATATAATATTTTTTTGCCTATTTTCTGAATTATCATTGCAATAAAAAAATTCCCCAAAAATGAAAGTTCTCCAAATGTCCTGAAAATTTAATATGATTTTTCTATAATATTTAAGAATTATTGGCACTGAGAACACACTTGGGGGCCTCAGCACCTGGACACGAGGGTCCAGGGCGCGCCCCCCTGTCTCGTGGACCCCACGTGGGCCCCCTCCACTTATTCTTGCACCCACACACTCCGTCTTCCTCCAGAAAAAATCCTCCACCAGCTCAAACCCGAATTCTAGCTCATCTTGCTGCCATTTTCGATCTCCTTGCTCAAAGCTCCATTCACAAAACTGCTTTGGGGGATTGTTCTTCGGTATGTGACTCCTCCAATGGTCCAATTAGTTTTTGTTCAAGTGCTTTATTTATTGCAATTTTTTGCTACTTAGGTGACCCTGTTCTTGAGCTTGCATGTCAAATTTATGTGGTCAAAAGTAGTTTTAATGCATGATATGGTCTCTAGGAACTTGTGGGAGTAGTTGCTATCAATCTTGTTGAGTTTGATTCACTTATATTTTGAGTCACTAAAAATTTCAGAAATTTTTAAGAAAAAGAAAATGATGAAGAGATTGTTGAGGGCCTCTTTGTGATGCCCCGAGACCGATGCGCCAGGTGTTTTCCAGTTATTCGTTGTTGTTGCCTTGTCATTTGCTTGCGTGTCGCATCTTGCCATGTCATCATGTGCATTACATCATCATGTTTTCAAAACTTGCATCCGTCTGGGTTCCCCCATTCTCTCCGCTGTCCGTTCTGAGTCCAACCACACTCGCACGCGCCCGCGGCATGTCTGAAATAATATTTAATAAGTGGCCGGAAAATGTTCTCGGAATGGCTTGAAAGTTGGTGTGCGGTCTTATTTTAGTGTAGGTAGACCGCCTGTGAAATTTCATCGTGTTCAGAGTCCATTTGATGACCCAATGGATAGCTATAGCGACAATATAGTTGGTCTTACATCGGACGCTTTCAGTCTTCAGAAACTGTTGCCGGGCTGCAATTCTCTTCTCTCCTCTCAGTCCATGGCCCTCTACACAGCCCACTAGACTCAACCTACCCCTTCTCGCGTTCGGAGCCGTCCGATGGCGATCGCACGGTCCAAAAACCCCTCCTATCCCCTCAAACCCTAACCCTGTCTATAAAAGAAAGCATCCCCTTCCATTTTTGGCAGCAGACAACTCCCTCCTCAAAATCAGCGCGCCGCCAGCCTCCTCCCACCTCCACCTCGCATTCCGTGCCAGCCTAACCCGCCGCCGCCACTTGGCGCTGCCGCAGCGAGCGAGCCGGCACCTGAACCCGCCGTCGCCGCCGCCTAGGGCCAGTGGCAGCGTGCCATGTGCCCTTGCCAGCGCCTCCCTCCTCCCGCCCGACCCAGATCAGGGCCCGCTCGAGCCCATCTAGGCTCGGAAGAGCCCGCATCGCCGCCCTCAGCCTCAGGAGCCCCGCTCCCATCGAGCTCGCTCGCCACCAAGCCTCGCGCGACGCCTCCTGTCAGCGTTCGCTGCTCCGGCGGGTCACCGGAGTCCGGCGTCGCCGGTGACCAGTCAGGTCACGCTGCCATTCTCCACCTCCTTCTCCAAGCCTTCCTTTCCTCTCTCTATCTCTCGTCGTGCCTCACCACCATGAGTAGAGCTGCAGGATCTTCGCCGCCACTGATCTGGTAGGAGTCGCCGTCCTTGTCCTGGATTCGGCTGGAGCTCGCCCGCCGGCCCCAGATCCGACCTTCGGCGCCATACCTGTTTCCCCTCGACCCTGCCATGTGTGCCCACCTCGCGCCGCCACCGCCGACTTGGCTCTACACGAGGTCGAGCAGAGCAACCGCACTGTCGTGCCTGTTGACCCCGTTGTCCGCATGGACCACGGCCTGCTACGTCCTCGCGGGCCCCATGCTGCTCGGCCCACCGCGCGCGTTGGCCGCAGCCTGCCAAGGCCTAGTGCACCTCCGGCCCAGGCGCCCCCTCTCCACCAGCAGGACAGATCTGGCCCAAGGTGAGATGCCCACCGAAGCCCACCCGTGTGCAGTGCGTGCAGTAGCTGGCCTAGTTCCAGCAGTTTGGGCCCATGTAGTGTTTTTTCATGTCTGCGATTTTAGCTATTTATCCTGAATTGCCAGTTTTGCAGAAAAGCACTCATACTTCATTCATTTAATAACTCTCAAACCGTGCATCCAAATTAAACAAACTTAATATGAAAAATGACTAGAATTTCATCTAGTTTCATAATATGCCACTTTCATCCATGTTTGAAATGTTTAAAATGCTGTTTGTGGTTATTTTGCTTAAATGCCATGCTAAAATGATTTAATTCATAACTAAATAACCATAGCTCGGTTTTAAATAATCTTTATATGTAAATGGGGTAGAAAAATGCATAGTTTAACATGGTGGCATCACTTTGCATGTTTAGCAACTCTAAAATGTGTTTTAGGGAAGAACAGTACCAAATTCATAATATGCACATGGGGATTTTCCGGAATTGTTGTTTGTTGTTCCAGCCTCATTTAAACTTGTCTAGATAGTTAGTTTTCATATGGTTCACATCTTTCCATGTTAATAAACATTTAATATTGTTGGGTACATAAACGAGATCGAACTAAATAAGTCATATGGTGTCTCATCAATATGCAACTCGTTGTGTATTGAGCTCCACTTAATTTGTAGTATTGTTTGTGCACTTTGCCATGCCATGCCTCTTTAAACCGGACATGCATCATACTTGTTTGTGCATCATGCGATGTTTATGTGATGGTTGTTTACTATGTTGCTTGCTTCTTTTCGGGTTGCTTCTCTCGTTAGCTTTGGTTTTGTTCTGGAGTTGTGAGGATTCGTTCGACTACGTTCGTTTGTCTTCTTCTTGGACTTGTTTTTCTTCCTTGCGGGATCTCAGGCAAGATGACCATGCCCTCGAAATCACTTCTATCTTTGCTTGCTAGTTGTTTGCTCTATTGCTATGTCGCGCTACCTACCACATGTTATATCAAGCCTCCCAAATTGCCATGATAGCCTCTAACCTTTATCAACCATCCTAGCAAACTGTTGCTTGGCTATGTTACCGCTTTTGCTCAGCCCCTCTTATAGCGTTGCTAGTTGCAGGTGAAGATGAAGTTTGTTCCTTGTTGGAACATGGATATGTTGGGATATCACAATATCTTATTTAATTAATGCATCTATATACTTGGTATAGGGTGGAAGGCTCGGCCTTATGCCTGGTGTTTTGTTCCACTCTTGGCGCCCTAGTTTCTGTCATACCGGTGTTATGTTCCTTGATTTTGCATTACTAACACGGTTGGGTGTTATGGGGACCCCTTGATAGTTCGCATTGAATAAAACTCCTCCAGCAAGGCCCAACCTTGGTTTTACCATTTGACTCATCACCACCTACTTTTGCCTTGGGAGTCGCGCTCCCGAGGGTCATCCTTATTTTTAACCGCCCCCCAGGCCAGTGCTTCCCTAAGTGTTGGTCCAAACCGAGTAGACTGCAGGGCCACCTCGGGGAAACTTGCGGTTTGATTCATCCGGTGTTGCCGTGAGAACGAGATATGTGCAGCTCCTATCGAGATGTCGATGCATCGGGCGGTCTTGGTGGTCTTGTTTTACCATTGTCGAAATTTCTTGTAACCGGGATTCCAAGACTGGTTGGGCCTTCCTGGGAGAAGGAATATCCTCCATTGACCGTGAGAGCTTGTGATGGGCTAAGTTGGGACACCCTTGCAGGGTTTTGAACTTTCGAAAGCCGTGCCCGCGGTTATGGGCAGATGGGAATTTGTTAATATCCGGTTGTAGAGAACTTGACTCTTAACTTAATTAAGATGAATCAACTACTGTGTAGCCGTTATGGTCCCTTTCCGATGGAGTCCGGGAAGTGAACATGGTTCTTGTGTTATGCTTGAACGTAAGTAGTTTCAGGATCACTTCTTGATCATTTCTAGATTCTCGACCGGTGTGTTGCTTCTCTTCTCACTCTTATTTGTGTATCTTAGCCACCATATATGCTTAGTGATTGCTGCAGCTCCACCTCACTACCCTTTCCTACCCTTAAGCTTAAATAGTCTTGATCTCGCGGGTGTTAGATTGCTGAGTCCTCATGACTCACAGATACTTCCAAACAGTTGCAGCTGCCGATGATAACAGTGCAGGTGACGCAACCGGGCTCAAGTGGGAACTCGATGAAGATCTTGTTCATTCTGTTGTTTCGTTTCCTATTGATTAGTAGTGGAGCCCAGTTGGGACGATCGGGGATCTTGCCTTTGGGGTTGTCTTCTTTTACTTTGGTTCCGTAGTCGGACCTTGGTTGTATTCCGGATGATGTATGTTTAACTTGTATTTGTGTGAAGTGGCGGTTGTAAGACAACTCTTTATCCCTTTCGTATTCAGTACATGGGATGTGTAAAGATTACCCCTCTTGCAACAAACCTACCATGCGGCTATGCCTCTAAGTCATGCCTCGACATGTGGGAGATATAGCCGCATTGTGGGTGTTGCACTCTTCGAGCCGAAGCTCGAAGGATAGGCAAAGTGAAGAGAATAAGAAGCCCAAATATAATCTCCCTCGCACTGTGGAGGTTCGACCGTGCGAATGGCCTTATGAGGAGTTCTTGAGAGCAGCCGGGATTTATGATGACTTTTATTATTTGGCTGAGAATGCATGCCTCATCGACTTCCTCCGCGACCAGCGGAACAGTATCTCCTCCTCACTAATATTTTCGTGCAAAATTTTTACTTTCATGCTAAGAAATCACCACCTTCAGTGGATTTTCATTTATATGATGAGGTTAAGGAGATGTCACTTTATGATTTTTATTGGGTCTGTAAGATATCCTTTGAGGGCAGGATAGAGGAACAACGTCGTAATGATGTGGAGGGGTTTATTGATACAATTGTTGTAGGGGAAACGGGGTAAGTTTCTGATGCAAGAATTACTAGCATAATTTTTCCTGTTCTACGTTACTTTGCAATATTTGCTAGTAGATGCTTAATTGGTCGCGGGAACAGTGGAAATCTTAGTGCCCCTGATATTGTTATTTTGTGCCATGCTTTGTTTCATGATACCACTTTCAGTTTAGGCACTATTGTTGCTAAACGATTAAATCTGAACCGAACAAAGGGTCCCACCTTCGGAGGCATGTTTGCTTCACGCCTTGCTGCACACTTTAGGATACCTATTAGGCATTATGAGAAAGAGGAAAAGTTGCTACCCCCTATTTTTCTAGATTATAAGAGTATGGTAATACATGATTTTATTGTTAAGGATAAGTAGAAGGTGCTTAAATATAGATTGATTTTTGATAAAAACTACTATGAGATTATTACCTTGCCTGCACCCTCTTTGTTTAACATATTTTCAGGCATGTACCTCATTTTGCCGGAGACCATTCATGCATACTAGAGCCGGACACCAGCTCCAGAGCCTGAGCCGGAGCCACCCCTTGATCCTTATCGACAGTCTATTTATCAGTGGGATCCGGAGGAGATCGCCAACCAGTGGCACCCAGAGGACACTCCTCCATACACCGGAGAGGGAAGCTTTGAGTCGTGGCCATAGACCAACTTAGGCCAAAAGCCTAAGCTTGGGAGAGTACATATTTCTCACCGACATTGCATTCATGTTCACACACTCATGCCAATTGTCGGTGCTCATACTTTTTCATTGTACTATCCATGCTAGTTTATTTTCTTTTCCAGCATTCTTCTTGTGTGTTTGAAAAACCTTAATAAAAACCAAAAAAATTAGTTGTAGCTTTTAGCTAGTTTACTTTCCATGCTTGTAGTAGTAGCATTTAAAAACAAACCCCAAAAAGATTTCTCATTCTTCTTTTGCTTATTGGGAGCTTTCCCGTGTAAATAGTTTTGTTCCTTTTCTTTTCTTTGGGGGTCGAGAGGAGAAGACCATGATGAAAATGTTGAGTGGCTCTCATATGCATTATTGTTGATTTAACCAAGATCCCATATTACTTTGTCTTCTCCCTTGTATCGAAAGCTTGCAGATTCCAGCTTAGTCCAATGCACATGCACTATTATTACTATCCACACCGTTCGGTTGTGCAAGTGAAAGGCAATAATGATGATATATGATGGACTGATTGAGATGAGAGAAGCTGGTATGAACTCGACCTATCTTGTTTTTATAAATATGATTAGTTCATCGTTCCTGATTTTTGCAATAATAATTAGAGATTATAGTTGCTCATGCGATGCTTAATTTGCTAGGAGTTTATAATGGTTTACCTTGCGTTCCAACATGCTATTAAAATGGTTGTGATGTGGTATGATAGGGTGGTATCCTCCTTTGAACGATTCGAGTGGCTTGACTTGGCACATGTTCATGCATGTAGTTGAAACAAAACCAACATAGCCTACACGATATTTATGTTCATGGTGAATTATATCCTGCTCATGCTTGCACTCGGTGTTGATTAATTTTAATGCATGTTCATGATTGTTGTCGCTCTGTAGCTGGTCGCTTCCCAGTCTTTTTCTAGCCTTCACTTGTACTAAGCGGGAATACTGCTTGTGCATCCACTTCCATAAAACCCAAAGTTGTTCCATATGAGTCCACTATACCTTCCTATAAGAGGTATCTACCTGTCGTTCCAAGTAAATTTGTATGTGCCAAACTCTAAACCTTCGAATGAAATTTTGTTTTGTATGCTCGAATAGCTCATGTATAAACTAGGGTGGTCTATATCTTTCATGCTAGGTGGGTTATTCTCAAGATGAGTGGACTCCGCTCATCATTCATGAGAAAATGGCTGGTAACCGGTATGCCCAGTCCCATGCTTAAATTAAAATAATTGTAAACAAAACTCCCCCAGGATTGTTGTTAGTTGGAGGCAGCCGTTGTTTCGGACAAGCCATGGATCGATGTTTGTTGGTGGTGGGGGAGTATAAACTTTACCATTTTGTTTGCGAACCACCTATAATGTGTGTAGCATGGAAGATATCGAGATCTCTTGGTTTTTATGTTGACAATGAAAGTATACCACTCAAAATATTATTCATCTCTATTTCAAAACTCGAGCTCTGGCACCTCTACAAATCCCTGCTTCCCTCTGAGAAGGGCCTATCTATTTACTTTTATGTTGAGTCATCATCCTCTTATTAAAAAGCACCAGTTGGAGAGCACCGCTGTCATGTGCATGCATTACTATTAATTTACATTGAGTATGACTGTGAATGGATCTCTTTTACCCTGAATTACAATGTTTAGTCAGTCCTTGGGCTTCAGAGGTGCTTTGCATTTATGTTTTGCGGTCTCAAAAAGGGCTAGCGAGATACCATCTTGTTATATCATATTATGATTGTTTTGAGAAAGTGTTGTCATTCGAGATTTATTATTATTGCTTGCTAGTTGATTATGACATTGATATGAGTAAACATGAGACCAAAATGTTATTGTGAATATGGTTGGTTCATAATCTTTGCTGAAAACTTGAATGCTGGCTTTACATATTTGCAACAACAAGATCAAATAGAGTTTGTAAAAGCTTTTCTTTATCACTTTCAGTTTGTCAACTGAATTGCTTGAGGACAAGTAAAGGTTTAAGCTTGGGGGGGTTGATATGTCTCCATCGTATCTACTTTTCCAAACACTTTTGACCTTGTTTTGGACTCTAACTTGCATGATTTGAATGGAACTAACCCAGACTGACGCTGTTTTCAGCAGAATTGCCATGGTGTTATTTTTGTGTAGAAATAAAAGTTCTCGGAATGACCTGAAACTTCACGGAGAATATTTTTGGAATTTATAAAAAATACTGGCGAAAGAATCAACACCAGGGGGCCCACACCCTGTCCACGAGGGTGGGGGCGTGCCCCCTGTCTCGTGGGCCCCCTGAGGCTCCACCGACCTCAACTCCAACTCTATATATTCACGTTCGGGGAGAAAAAAATCAGAGAGAAGGATTCATCGCGTTTTATGATATGGAGCCGCCACCAAGCCATAATCTCTCTCAGGAGGGCTAATCTGGAGTTCGTTCGGGGTTCCGGTGAGGGGAATCCATCGCCATCATCATCATCAACCTTCCTCCATCACCAATTTCATGATGCTCACTGCCGTGCGTGAGTAATTCCGTCGTAAGCTTGCTGGACGGTGATGGGTTGGATGAGATTTATCATGTAACCGAGTTAGTTTTGTTAGGGTTTGATCCCTAGTATCCATTATGTTCTGAGATTGATGTTGCTATGACTTTGCTATGCTTAATGCTTGTCACTAGGGCCCGAGTGCCATGATTTCATATCTGAACCTATGATGTTTCTATGAATATATGTGAGTTCTTGATCCTATTTTGCAAGTCAATAGTCACCTACTATGTGTTATGGTCCGTTAACCCTGAAGTGACAATAATCGGGACAATTATCGGTGATGACTATAGTTTGAGGAGTTCATGTATTCACTAAGTGTTAATGCTTTGTTCTCGTACTCTATTAAAAGAAGACCTTAATATCCCTTCGTTTCCAATAGGACCCTGCTGCCACGGGGGGGTAGGACAAAAGATGCCATGCAAGTTCTTTTCCATAAGCACGTATGACTATATTCGGAATACATGCCTACATTACATTGATGAACTGGAGCTAGTTCTATGTCACCCTATGTTATAACTGTTACATGAGAAGTCGCATCCGAAATAATTATCCATCACTGATCCATTGCCTATGAGCTTTTCACATATTGATCTTTGTTTAGTTACTTTTCCATTGCCACTGTTACAATCACTACAAAACCAATATTGTTACTTTTGCAACCGTTACCGTTACTTCCATATTTCTTCGCTACTAAATACTTTGCTACAGATATTAAGTCTTTCATGTGCGGTTGAATTGACAACTCAACTGTTAATACTTGAGATAATTCTTTGGCTCCCCTTGTGTCGAATCAATAAATTTAGGTTGAATACTCTACCCTCGAAAACTGTTGCGATCCCCTATACTTGTGGGTTATCAGTGCCACCCCGCTCTTCTTTGGAATCACCAAGCTTGACCTTCGTAGGGCCTCGGGAGTGGCCCCATACCTCATGAAGATTCCGGTGGAGTGTGGGGATTTCACGAATGGGGGCTCATCAGCGTTGTCGACGTCATCTGCGAAGCTGCGAAGGAGCTCACCCCGGGATGGGCGGAGATCTCCGCCACATCGTCCTCGGTCACCTCCGAGTCCTCCTCGCCCTCTTCACCGTCACCATCACCAGAAGACACCGGCACCCGGGAGTTGGGGCACTCAAGGGAGTGAGCCCCAACTCGTTGAAGACGGGCACGGCGGCGATTAGTGCATCCCTATCAGCATGGTAGTATTGTGGGACGCAGGCCTCCAGAAGGTCCTTCGGCTCACCCTCGAGCAAGGTGTTCATGGCCTTGTCCAGCTCCTCGCCCGTCAAGCTCCCTGAGCACAACTTGATGTCATCCTCCGTGCCCTGGAACTCCCACATGGGGCACATGTGCGACTGGAGCGGAGCCAGGCGCTGTGTCAGGAACTCCTTCACGAGCATGCCCCCCCCCCCCGTCAGCACCCTGGCATCCATGTCTGAGGTCATCTTCCTTAGGAAAGGCGCCGCTCCAGGGTCGGAGAACTTCTTGTGGCTCCACCTCTCGAGCCGTTCGGGCAGCGCAATCGGCAGCTCCAGCCGCTCGTTGAGGCCCTTGGTGTCCGTGAAGACCCAACGATGCTGGAAGCTCTCCACCTTCTTCCCGGCCCTCATGAGCATGTTCTTCTTGTGGACTGCGACAAAGGGCATGCAGCCAGAGTGCTGGGTCAGATCGTGCAGCCGCAGGGAGAAGAAGTGCCGAAGGAGTGGCACGGAGGGCATCACGCCGAGGAATGCCTTGCAGTAGAAAGCGAAGATGGACACGAGGAGGATGGAGTTGGGTTGGAAATGCAGGTCCTGGTAGTGGTTGAGGACGGTGATGAAGAACTCGGAGAGAGGAGGACGAGCCCAGCGAAGATGTTGTGGAGGAAGAAGGGGTAAACCATCCGCGCTAGAGTCTGTCGCTCGACAGAGCCGGACTAGATCACGGTCTCCTTCTGCTCGTTCTTGTTGCTTGTCGTGTGCGGGGGCACGAGGGTGAGGTTCCCTCCTCGGTGATGGAGGATGTGTTGAGTGCTGGCGCGGGAGAGGAGGAAGAGCTTACGGCTTGCACCGCGGGCTTCCACTTGTTGGGAGCCATCTGCGAAGTCGCCAGCACCGGAGTTGGAGAAGGAAAGGGGAAGCTGAGCTTGATTGGATCTAGAGAGGTCCTTGGCAGAGGAAAGGGGATATGAGGTGAGGGAGAAGGAGTAATGGTGGCCTGGCGATGTGAGCCAGCCTTTTGTCAGTCCGGATACTTGCTGAGGCGACATGGGGAAGCGGAGGCGTACGCATCCCGTCAAGTGCCACGCACCAGCCTGGTCGCAGGCGATTGGGGGCCGTGGTGCTTCACCCTTGCCCCTTGGCTTCGCCTCGAAGCCAGCCCGAGTGTTCCTTGGGACAGGGGCTACCGTCAGCTTTCTGGGAACTAGGGTACCCAGATTTGCCTGCCTATGGCCCACAGCATGGCTCCCTCGATGGCCTAGTATAGCCCATCTACAAGACCGCCAAGACAAGACCCTCGCGAGGGGCCAGGCCTCGCGAGGCGGACGACACCAAGACCTCCCGAGGGAGCGGCCTCTCGAGGAGCGGAGATTTCTATGCAGGTACCCAGCCTCACGAGGTTGCGATGACCTGAGCCATGACGACCAAGGCCAGGCGGGCACCAGCGGGCATAGAGGAGGCAGTTTCCTCTTCGGTGCTAAGGAGGCAAGGATAGACATGGGTTCTCGAGGAATCTCCCAAAGGTTTCCACTCCGGTGCTACAAGAGCAAGACCACAGGCTCGGTAGGACAGAGGTCATCACCGAGCCCACCACTCCGTCACAACCAGAATCTTTGTAGGCGAAAACCACCTTTCATCAGGATTAGATGTACTACTTGTCCCATTTCAAATTGGCCATTGTGGGATCCCTTCCATCCTATGTTTTGGGGGAACAACACTGAGGCCACTATAAATATAGGCTAGCCACCACCATAGAGGGGGGGGGGGTCTGAATCCTTTCCACCCACACCAGAGCAGCCCTCGCGTGGTTGTTCATCCCCTATACTAGTTCATCCCCAGCCCCTCGTGAGTCCAATCCTCCACAAAGCAGGAGTAGGGTTTTACACCACAAGGTGGCCCGAACCTGGGTAAACTGTCGTGTTCATCTTCTCCCTTATTCATTCAAATCCAACAAGGCTAGGTTGTGGGGTGTCGACCTTAAGGCTTGAGGGGTTGATCTTCGCACACGCCCCAGAGTTCGAACCTTCTTGGGTCTGTGGAGCCTTGAATCTGATAGCTGCATGGAGAAGAACCTCACGGGCGAAGCCATGAGCCCGCGGGTTTGCCGCTGATCACCGACGATGAACTGCACATGATGGTGATGACATCCCCGTGCAGATCTCTCCGAGCGTGGTGACGAATATGAAGGCATGGGGGACTATGAACCCTACACCCCGCCTCGCCATGGTGCTATTTTTGGTCGCAATGGCCATCATTGTGACCGTCGTGATCAAGATGGTTGTGACAACCAAGCAAGAGTGAAGCTACATGTGCCATCATTCATGGGAAAAGAGGATTCGGGTGCATATATTGAGTGGGAGGAGAAGTGTGATCAAATCTTTCGCATCCATGGTTTTTCTAAAGCCAAGAGAGTTAATCTTGTTGTTATGCAGTTCTCTGGTTATGCTCTTACATGGCAGAATCAGTTGCAAGACGATTGATAGGTATCGGGCAATAATTATATCCGCACCTAGACTTTGATGAAGCAAGTCATGAGGCGTTGTTTTGTTCCATCATACCATGAGAGGCAAATGTACAAGTGATTCCAGGAGCTCACTAAAGGTCCCCGCACTGTTAAGGAGTACTATAAAGAGATGGAGGTGCTGCTAATTCGAACAAGAACCTGTGAAAGTGATGAGGCGAAGATGGCGAGATTTTTACATGGGTTGAATGATGAAATATCATGTTTTGGGAGATATTTCCTTATGACACACTACAAGATATGGTACATCAAGCTATACGAGTTGAGACGAAGAATATGTGTAATGGTCGTACTCGTGTTTTCTAAGGCGGCACCACCACATCCTCATGGCAGCGAACACAACAACCATATGGTTCTTTGTTTGAGGGTGCACCACCTAGGCAGCCACATGCCTCGACGGCTTCCTCACCTGTTGTTCACAATCAAGATAAGAGGTCATCATCTACAGCAGGAGTATCCTCTGCTCCACCTGCAGAGAAGAGTTCTACATGCAATAGTGACATTCAATGCCACAAGTGCAAAGGAAGAGGTCACATTTCTTTGGAATGTCCAAGCAAAAGAAGTATGATCATCAATGAACGAGATGAATGGGAGTCTGAAAGTGACCCTGAAGGTGGCAACGATGAAGTGGACGAGGAGCAAGGCTAGGAAGTAGGAGGCACTATTTTATCTCATTAGAACTTGATGGTGAAGCTTTGGTTGTATGCCATCCACTTAATGCCCAGGTTGTGGAGGAGGAAAAGAGGCAACAACATAATGTTTTTCACACCCATTTCCTTATCAACTCAAAGATATGTCGAGTGATTGTTGATAGTGGCAGCTACAACAATATTGCAAGCATGGAGATGGTCGAGAAGCTTCAGTTGCAAACAAAATGTCACCCACATCCATACCGCATGCAATGGCTAAATGGTTGTGGCGCAATTAAGGTGATTAGCAGCATGTGAATACCAATTACAGTAGGGACATATCAATATGATGTTGAGTGCGATGTGGTGCCAATGACTGTGGTTGCATGTGACACTCCAAAATTTTTATTTGGTTTTTATCAAAAACTTTGTGGTTTTTGAGGAGAGGCTATTTAAATTTTTTCTTTTTCAGAAAAACCTTCCACTAAAAAAAACTTCCTTTTGCTTTGGCAAGGATATTATTATTTTTTCAAACTTTGGTGTTTGATCTTTTGAAACTTCTTCTCTGTTGGTTCTCTCTCAAATTTATTTTGGGAGTTTAAATAGTTTTCTTTTAAAATAAAACTCTATGAAAATTTGGGGATTTTCATATCTTGGAACCACCCTTGACTTTGCATTGTTCCCATGTGGTAAAACCCCTCCAAAACCTCCCCTACACCTTGTGATCAACTTAAGTTCTCTGTCCCAACTAATCCAAACAAGTTTTGGATTTTATTCTAATTATTTTCCCTCTCAAATCAATTCTGAAAATTATTTGGAGCCTGAGGGATTTTCAAAGCAAGTACCATATTGCATTTGAGTTCTGACCTCAAACCAACTCTCCTGGATAGTCCTTTGTACCCACAACCCAGAACCATCTTGATCCACTCCTCCTCTTTTCAAAATTTTCAAAATTCAGTCTCTGCAAGTTTGGACCAGATTTGCCAAATTTGATGAAATTCATATCTACACTTCCCCAAAAATTCCACCAAAATTCAGGCAGCCTACTTGAGCAATGAGAAGCCACTCCACCAAGTTTCAGCTCAAGGAAAAATCCCTAGATGCCAATTTCATTCTGTCGAACACCTTGCATGCACTGCTGTTGTTCAAAATTCAGAAAAGTTCAGTTTCAGTGTCGTTTGCGTTCGTCAGTTCCTCTCACGCGTGGACAGTGCACTTGGCACGTTCCTCGCAGCCTCTCCCTCCTGTCCGGAGCTTCACACGCGTGCGTGGAGCCTTCCTGGCGTCGGTAGCAGCGAGCCTCGCCGACGTTGGGAGCTTCTGCGGTGGCTGCACCTCCCGTGGCGGCCAACAAGGGCCCGAGCCCTCTCGCCACGCCACCCGGCGCCGCCCAAAGCCCCTTGGCTCTCCGCGTGTCCCTGCCGTGCCAGCGCACGCCCGTGGCACCGTCGCCGTGGCCCGGCAAGCACGGAACATGCTCCCTGCCGCCGACGTGCCGCGCCACCCCTGTTCCGTCGAGCTCACCCTCAGCACCAAGTCCCAGCCCATTTAGCGCCTAAATGGGACCGGTGGACCTCAACGACGAAGCCCTAGCCCCTAATCCCCCTGCACATCCCCGGCACCGCCGTAATCACTCGCCGGAGATCCCCGTTCACGGCAACCGCCTCGGGCTGCCTATAAAAAGGGCCCCCGAGCTCACCCTCGTGCACGCCTCATCCCCACTCCTCTTCAACGCCACGCCAGGCCACTAGGGGGACCCCGAGGAGGTCTCCCCCCCAACTCCGGCCGCCCCGATCCGCCTCGGCCGCCACCTCGATTCGCTCCGGTGAGGCCACCTCCGGCGCCCAAACCCCGTCCGTTACCCTCTCTAGCTACCAGGAGCCTAACCCCTCGTCAATTTGACCTCTGCAGCTCTCTCCGACGAGTTCCTCGACCACCCGAGCCGCCGTCCGCCGGAGCAAAGCTCGCCGTCGACGTGGTACTCGCCGGCGACCACCACCACCACCAACCGACGCGGAATGGCGCCCTGAGCACGGAGGTACCCTCCGATCCCCCTACCTCGCCGTGGATCGCCGCCGGCGACCACCGCGGCTCTCGGGCGCCGACGAGCTTCGCTCCCCCCTTTTTGAAATTCAAACCTGACGCGTGGGACCCCACCGTCAGCCTCTCTGCTCTCTCTGTTGAAACGTTTTCTGGAAGCGCCTTCGGGCAAAGTACGTTTTCCCTTTGGGCTGGCGTAGTTTCTGCCGAAGCGTTTTCTGTTTTTATAAGCTAGCCCCTGGAAATCTTCTGTTTCATTACAGATTAGTCCCTGGGCAAAAACCCTTATAACTTTTAAGCAGAAAAGTATTTTTGATTGATTCTTTTTTGTTCTCTTCAAAATTTTGTCTAGTTTTTTATCAGATTTATTTGAAAAATATTTGGTATACTTTCTGTGCACTCCTTGGTATTTACGATAGCGCATATATTTCTTTATACCGTAGATACCGAAGGAGGTGACGGAGCCGCGAACTTCACCGAACTAGGCTCCGACTACTCTGAACCAGGCAAACATGTTTGAACTTTTGATATGATGAGTGTCTTGGCATGTTTTGCATTTAGTTAGTTTCATGGCATGTTGAGAAGCATATCGATGAATGTTATTTTATGCGATAATGAGGTAAGTGAGTTCGATGATCCATAAGTGGATGGATGTGAGTATGAATGGCCATGTGTTGGCATGAGGATGGGTAAGATGGCAGTGTCGTAGCATGCCAGTCTTATGCCAGACTATGTGACTTCAGTGTCAAACCGTATCGGTCCAGTTCCTTTCATTTCCTTCCCTGTACTACCACATGTTTTCCGCAAGGAATATGGTTTAGTAAGTTGCAAACCGCTTTTCTGGTACACACCAAAAGGAGAGGCCGTGATGATGGTTCCATGGCCCTGGATTAAAGCCAGTCATCCGGTCAGGGGGCATGGGTGTTTCCGGTTGGGACCGAGAGGGGGGCACCCCTTAGAGCGCGCGTATATAAATTTGATCCCATGCTATTCGAGATTGTGATCTCCCCGTCTCAAAAGTTTTTCTTGGACGATGTCTAGGGTGATTCCTAGCATCGAGAGGTAGGATGGGTGTGTACTGGTTAGCTGTGTTTTCTTCCGAAATACCGTAAACGGAACTAGTCCTTCGTGACTACGGAAATCCGTTGGCTGTGGGAATAATTTTGTACAAACTCTGCAGAGTCATATATTTCCTCCAAATCATCTATTCCATGTCCTAGATCGATATTATCTTATCCTAATCAAATGTCAGTTTTGATGACAGAGACTCCGGTGATTCGCATGAGTGCTAATTCCGGTTAATTGAATATTCCTGTGGATGGACTAACCCATTTATTCTCATGAATTAAATGTTTATTATGAGTATTATTTACTTGTGAATTAAACCCCGTTCTGTGATGTCGCCCCGACGTCCGACTGTGGCATTTCTTTTAAAGCCCTTTCTGTGATGTCGCCCCGACGTCCGACTGTGGCATTTCTTTTAAAGCCCTTTCTGTGATGTCGCCCCGACGTCCGACTGTGGCATTTCTTTTAAAGCCCTTTCTGTGATGTCGTCCCGACGTCCGACTGTGGCATTTCTTTTAAAGTCCTTTCTGTGATGTCGCCCCGACGTCCGACTGTGGCATTTCTTTTAAAGCCCTTTCTGTGATGTCGCCCCGACGTCCGACTGTGGCATTTCTTTTAAAGCCCTTTCTGTGATGTCGCCCCGACGTCCGACTGTGGTATTCCTTTTAAAGCCCTTTATGTGGTGTCGCTAAGACGCCCGACTGCGGCACCATTTTCCTTATATTTATTTGTTCACCTTTCGAGGCGTCGCTTCAGACACTCGATCGGTAATTATTTATGTTCTGTTGGGATTTCAGGCGGACTACCGCCGTTTCCCTTTTTCTTACCTTGTTATGCTAATTTTTTGAAAATGTACATTGGGAATTTATTCATGTCGCATCCATGCATGCATTTGTTATATCTTACGTCCGAGCTGTCTTGCGAGTACTTTCAAAGTACTCACTGGCTTGTTGATTTGGCCAGATGCTGACGAAGGCGATCTCATGGATGAAGAGTTTGATAGCGAGTCCGACACTTAGAGGAGTCCCAGTCAGTCTCGTGCGACCCTGGATTTGGTCACTGTTTTATATCCGCTTCCGCTACCAAATAAATTCATCGAGCCTCACCTCGACGCTCGATGAGATGATAGACTTAGAGTCTTGTATTTCTCTCCCCGCTGTGTTTTTCCACCACCGCCCTATCCTCGAGTCAGTAGTATGCCTCCACACCACTGTGACATGTCCGCCATTATGTATAATTATTGGCGTGCTTGTAATAATTTGGTTGAGCAACCGTAGTTCGACCCTGTAATATATTTTTTTTGCTACTGGCTTATTGTATCAAAATTGTCTACCAGTGAGGAGGATTTTTTCTCATACTGGACTCAAAAGATTGGTTTCTCAATAAATATTTTTATTGGAAAACCGGTCGTGACAAGCTTGGTACCAGAGCCAGGCTGACTGTAGGAAGCCACTAGGTGCGATCGCTAATTAGTTATTAGCATGATAGAGCTAATTTATATTTTTGCAATTGTAGTCATTTTCTGTCAGTCAGCATAAATTTATGATCTGACCCTGCAGAATTTTTGCCTACTTTTGTAGATGGCTGACAACAGCTGCGAGTCTCAGACCTTCGCCAACGTGCCCGATGGGTTCGTCAAGCTTCTTTCTTTCATCGTTCAGGTCGCGATGGGGCCATCCGTGCGCCCAGTCTTCACACTCTGCCAGCACCGAGTCAACGACAGTCTGACCATGCACCAGGCCGCGGTGCAGTTCAAGGGAGGGCGTGGTGAGTTACGCCGCTTCCGGTTCGTGGGAAGAGCCATGCCTACGGAGAGGCATGCTATGCAGATGGCAGCCCGTGAGGCGATAGCTCGTCTCAGGGATGTCCTTCCCGTGATGAAGACTCGTCGTTACCGTTATCTTCCGTGCCATGTGCCTTACACCTGTCACTACGCATACTCCTGCCCCAGAGGAGAACGAGACGAGGCTTTTGAGATGCTCATTGAGTATCTCCGGGCCCTGGAGGCAGCCTTCGACAACCTGGTGGACGACTTCGTAGCTACCCGCATGGACTCAGTCCATGGCTGTGCTGCCAACAGGAGGGAGCTCCTACCCATCGCACCGCCACTGACTTTGGTCTCGTCCTCAGCATCTTTTACGCCTACTCGTCGCCTGCCTTCTACCGAAGAATTCAACCAAGTCATTGCACCCACTCCAGCGCGCACTGCACCACCCTTCGCGCCCACTCCTGTACGTGTTGCTCCGCCCCTGGCAACCGCTCCGTCCACTCTGCGCAACACTACGCGTATGGAGCCCATTAGCGAGGAGGAAGTCGAGTCCCCAACCTCGCTACGCCTCGCCCTCGGCAGGGCAAAGGAGGTCGTCAACATCTCTGCCTGAGTACGCCTAGCTGCCATGTATTGCACCGCTTTGTAAGATATGTACGTAGGTTGTGAGAAGTAGCCTGTTTGCGCATCATGTAGGATCTGGAGAAGTGCACTAGCCTAAATAACATGTCAGGATTATGTACGCATATCCTGAGTGATGTATTGTATAATTACCGCCCGCGTGTAAGATATGTAATGAGCAGTCCTTCTCCGTGCGCAAGTTGATTTGTTTTTCTTAAGTAAGTCAAGTTATTTAATTCTATCTGCCAGCTTTATGCATTTATGGTTTTGTTTTGCGACTCTTTCCGCTTTTCTTATGAGTTTTACAAAAATACATCCCCAGAGTGAAAAATGTCTCGTCCTTGGACACGCTCCATGCCAACTCCACCAGAGGAAAATTATGATACACAACCCAGCAACGAGTTCACTCAGGGACAGTCAAGCCAACAGGGCAGTGAATCGGCACTTTCACAAATGTGCCGCCTTTATGAGCAGAGTCAGCAACAACATCGTGAGATGATGAACCAAGTCATCAACATGGGGAATCATCATGGACAGTATCAGCAGCATTCCAAGTTATCTGAGCTACAGAAGACACGTCCTCAAACATTTTCTCACACTGACAAGCCTCTTGAAGCCGAGGACTGGCTTCGAGATATGGAGAGGAAATTAATTATTGCAAAATGTTCAGATCTCGAGAAAGTACTATATGCTCCACACTATCTCACAGGAGCAGCCGCATCGTGGTGGGAGAATTTTCTGCACATGCATCCCAACGAAAATGACATAACCTGGGATGATTTCAAGGAAGGTTTCCGTGGTGCACATATTCCTAAGAGTATTATGAAAATCAAGAAGAGAGAATTCGATGACCTCAAACAAAGGAACATGACAGTGTCAGATTACAACAGTCAATTTACCCTATTGTCCCGCTACGCCAATGAGGAGCGTATGACTGAAATCAAGAAGATGGAGAAATTCCTTGACGGTCTGGCGCCCGCGCTTAAATGCCAACTGGTCGTGCACACTTTTCCTGATTTTAAAACACTGGTGGACAAAGCCATTACTCTGGAAAATGAGAGACGCAGTCTGGAAGATATCCGCAAGCGAAAAAGGGACCAGACTAATCACGCTCGCAATCACCGAAGCAAGACAGATTTTCAAAAGGGTGGGACACACAAATTCTCATCCAATGTCTCACGCCCAATCAAGAATTTTCATGCAAGGGACAAGGAATTCACCTATCGCCCCGGCGTTACTTGTTACGCTTGTGGAGAAGAAGGGCACTATGCCAAACAGTGCCCCAAGCCAAGGAGTTCAACCCCAAAGCCGAACAACGGCGGCAATAATTCAGCGCCCAAGCGAAACAATTTCAATCCCAACAATAACCACAGGAAGGGTCATCTGAACCATGTAACCAAAGAGGAGGCACAAAATGCTCCGGATATCGTACTCGGTACGTTTCCTGTCAACACAATACCTGCAATGGTTTTGTTTGATTCTGGAGCCTCTCACTCTTTCATTTCGAAAAGTTTTGCTTTGCAAAATAATTTTTCGATGCTTCCTTTGGAGAAATCCATGACCATCAAGTCCCCTGGGATTCAGCAAGTTACTCAGAATTACTGTCAGAATGTGGTCATTGAGTTCGAAGGATTGGAGTTTCACGCAAATCTTATTGTATTGGAAAATAAAGGACTGGATGTCATCCTAGGGATGGATTGGCTAACCACCAATAAGGGTTTTATCGACTGTTTCAACAGGACCGTAATTCTCACACACCACCAAGGGAAGACAATAAGAGTATCAGCCAAGGAAGGAAAAATACCCCGGCAACCGAGATTAAATAAGGTGGACGTTTCTGAGCTAAACAAGGTTCCAGTAGTGTGTGAATTTCCAGATGTATTCCCTGAAGAGCTGCCAGGCATGCCACCAGACCGAGAAATAGAATTCCGCATTGAGCTAGCACCAGGAACCACCCCCATATACAAGAAACCATACAGAATGGCACCATCCGAGTTGATCGAGTTGAAGAAGCAAATAAAGGAATTACTGGAAAAAGGATACATTCGAGCCAGCTCCTCACCTTGGGGATCACCAATTTTATTTGCCAAAAAGAAGGATGGAACGCTGAGATTGTGTATTGACTATCGAGCACTTAACATGGTCACAGTCAAAAACAAATACCCGATGCCAAGGATTAACGATTTGTTTGATCAACTTGCTCAGGCCAAGGTATTCTCAAAAATTGACTTAAGGTCAGGATACCATCAATTGAAGGTACGAACGGAAGATATCCCCAAAACAGCCTTCACCTCCAGATATGGACTCTACGAGTTCACAGTGATGCCATTTGGATTAACTAACGCCCCAGCATATTTTGTTCACCTCATGAACAAAGTATTCATGAAGTTTATGGACAAGTTCGTCGTGGTATTCATCGACGATATTCTGGTATACTCCAAGACACCAGAAGAGCACGCAGAACATCTCAGGATTGTGCTAGGAGAGCTAAGAAAACACCAATTGTATGCCAAGTTCAGCAAGTGCGAATTTTGGCTAAGACAAGTAGGCTTTCTAGGCCACGTGCTGACTCAAGACGGTATCGCAGTGGACCCAGAGAAAGTCAAGGCCGTACTTGGCTGGAAGTCACCGGCCAGCGTAACGGACATACGGAGTTTCTTGGGAATGGCAGGATATTACCGCAGATTTATTGAAGGATTTTCCACCATAGCCAAGCCTATGACACAGTTGCTCAAGAAAGATAAGAAGTTTGAATGGACAGAAGCCTGCGAGAAAAGTTTCCAAGAGCTAAAGCGGAAGTTAACAACAGCACCGGTATTAATTGTACCCGACATACACAAGAATTTTGAAGTATATTGTGACGCGTCCAGAAAGGGTCTCGGATGCGTGTTGATGCAAGAAGGCAAGGTTGTCGCCTACGCTTCAAGGCAACTTCGCAAGCATGAGGAAAATTATCCCACTCATGACTTAGAAATGGCAGCAGTTATTCATGCACTCAAGGAATGGAGGCATTTCTTACTTGGGAATCGATGTGAAATATATACGGATCACAAAAGTCTCAAATATATTTTCACGCAGCCAGAACTAAATTTACGGCAACGACGCTGGTTGGAATTGGTAAAGGATTATGATGTTGGTATCCATTACCATCCAGGGAAAGCAAATGTAGTGGCCGATGCCCTGAGTCGGAACCCCAGCTCCGACGGAAACTATCTGCACAGCTTGAGGCCCGAATTCCATCAAGAATTTGCCAAGCTCAACTTGATAATGGTAGCAGAAGGCACCATATCAAACTTGGAAATACAACCCAACCTTGTGGAGAAAATTAAAGAAGCTCAGCCCGGTCACCCCAGCATTGAAGGAATTAAAAGAAAGTTGAGTATGGGCAAGGCCTCGGAATTCGTCATAGACAATGAAGGAATATTATGGTACGGAGAAAGGCTATGCGTGCCAAACATAGAAGACCTTATACAGCAAATTTTAGCTGAAGCACACACCACTCCATATTCGATCCACCCTGGAGGAACCAAAATGTATAAGGATATTCAGGAAAGATTTTGGTGGCACGGTATGAAGAGGGACATAGCCGCCTTCATTGCATGTTGCGACTCATGTCAACGCATAAAAGCTGAACATCAGAGACCAGCCGGACTACTGCAACCTAACAAAATACCTGAGTGGAAATGGGATGAAATAGGGATGGATTTTATTGTCGGACTACCTCGGTCACGACACGGGAATGATGCCATATGGGTCATCACTGACAGGTTGACCAAAGTGGCACACTTTATTCCAGTAAAGACGACCTACAACACTCAGAGGCTTGCCAGGATTTATCTCTCCCGCATAGTTTGTCTGCACGGTGTCCCGAAGACTATAATATCCGACAGAGGCACTCAGTTCGTCTCAAGATTTTGGGAGCATTTACAACAGGCTCTGGGAACCCAACTAGCCTTCAGTACCGCATACCACCCACAGACTGATGGACAAACGGAACGCGTAAACCAGGTTTTAGAAGACATGCTGAGAGCATGTGTCCTCACATATGGAACCAGTTGGGAAGAAAGCCTGCCATACGCCGAGTTCGCGTATAACAATAGCTACCAGGCCAGCCTACAAATGGCACCATTTGAGGCCTTATACGGACGAAGGTGTCGAACCCCGTTAAATTGGTCAGAGACCGGGGACAGCCGCATCTTCGGACCAGACATGCTCAGAGAAGCCGAGGAAAAGGTCAAGCTAATCAGAGACCGACTTAAGACCGCTCAAAGTCGACAGAAGAGTTATTATGATCAGAAACATCGTAGGGTCAGCTTCGAACCCGGTGAGTTCGTATACCTGAGAGTGTCCCCGATGAGAGGATTGCAACGGTTTAAGATTAAAGGAAAGTTAGCACCAAGATTCATTGGACCATTCTGCATAGTGGCACGAAGAGGCACTGTAGCCTACCAGCTAGACTTACCCGAAGACTTGTCCGACATTCACGACGTGTTCCACGTCTCTCAATTAAGGAAGTACGTAAGCAACCCAGAGAAACAAGTATCCCATGAAAACATTGATGTGCAGCCAGACCTCACTTATCGAGAACGTCCCGTAAGAATATTAGAGGAATCTGAAAGGAGGACCCGACAGAAGACCATCAAGTTTTTCAAAGTCCAGTGGAGCAATCACACCGACAGTGAAGCAACTTGGGAAAGCGAGGATTTTCTTCGGACAGAGCATCCACACCTATTTAAGGATCAGCTGAAATCTCGGGGACGAGATTTTTCCTAAGGGGGTAGGTGTTGTGACACTCCAAAATTTTTATTTGGTTTTTATCAAAAACTTTGTGGTTTTTGAGGAGAGGCTATTTAAAATTTTTCTTTTTCAGAAAAACCTTCCACTTAAAAAAACTTCCTTTGCTTTGGCAAGGATTTTTTTTTTCAAACTTTGGTGTTTGATCTTTTGAAACTTCTTCTCTGTTGGTTCTCTCTCAAATTTATTTTTGGGAGTTTAAATTGTTTTCTTTTAAAATAAAACTCTATGAAAATTTGGGGATTTTCATATCTTGGAACCACCCTTGACTTTGCATTGTTCCCATGTGGTAAAACCCCTCCAAAACCTCCCCTACACCTTGTGATCAACCTAAGTTCTCTGTCCCAACTAATCCAAACAAGTTTTGGATTTTATTCTAATTATTTTCCCTCTCAAATCAATTCTGAAAATTATTTGGAGCCTAAGGGATTTTCAAAGCAAGTACCATATTGCATTTGAGTTCTGACCTCAAACCAACTCTCCTGGATAGTCCTTTGTACCCACAACCTAGAACCATCTTGATCCACTCCTCCTCTTTTCAAAATTTTCAAAATTCAGTCTCTGCAAGTTTGGACCAGATTTGCCAAATTTGATGAAATTCATATCTACACTTCCCCAAAAATTCCACCAAAATTCAGGCAGCCTACTTGAGCAATGAGAAGCCACTCCACCAAGTTTTAGCTCAAGGAAAAATCCCTAGATGCCAATTTCATTCTGTCGAACACCTTGCATGCACTGCTGCTGTTCAAAATTGAGAAAAGTTCACTTTCAGTGTCGTTTGCGTTCGTCAGTTCCTCTCACGCGTGGACAGTGCACTTGGCACGTTCCTCGCAGCCTCTCCCTCCTGTCCGGAGCTTCACACGCGTGCGTGGAGCCTTCCTGGCGTCGGTAGCAGCGAGCCTCGCCGGCGTTGGGAGCTTCTGCGGTGGCTGCACCTCCCGTGGCGGCCAACAAGGGCCCAAGCCCTCTCGCCACGCCACCCGGCGCCGCCCAAAGCCCCTTGGCTCTCCGCGTGTCCCTGCCGTGCCAGCGCACGCCCGTGGCACCGTCGCCGTGGCCCGGCAAGCACGGAACGTGCTCCCTGCCGCCGACGTGCCGCGCCACCCCCGTTCCGTCGAGCTCACCCTCAGCACCAAGTCCCAGCCCGTTTAGCGCCTAAATGGGACCGGTGGACCTCAACGACGAAGCCCTAGCCCCTAATCCCCCTGCACATCCCCGGCACCGCCGTAATCACTCGCCGGAGATCCCCGTTCACGGCAACCGCCTCGGGCTGCCTATAAAAAGGGCCCCCGAGCTCACCCTCGTGCACGCCTCATCCCCACTCCTCACCAACGCCACGCCAGGCCACTAGGGGGACCCCGAGGAGGTCTTCCCCCCCAACTCCGGCCGCCCCGATCCGTCTCGGCCGCCACCTCGATTCGCTCCGGTGAGGCCACCTCCGGCGCCCAAACCCCGTCCGTTACCCTCTCTAGCTACCAGGAGCCTAAACCCCTCGTCAATTTGACCTTTGCAGCTCTCTCCGACGAGTTCCTCGACCACCCGAGCCGCCGTCCGCCGGAGCAAAGCTCGCCGTCGACGTGGTACTCGCCGGCGACCACCACCACCACCAACCGACGCGGAATGGCGCCCTGAGCACGGAGGTACCCTCCGATCCCCCTACCTCGCCGTGGATCGCCGCCGGCGACCACCGCGGCTCTCGGGCGCCGACGAGCTTCGCTCCCCCCTTTTTGAAATTCAAACCTGACGCGTGGGACCCCACCGTCAGCCTCTCTGCTCTCTCTGTTGAAACGTTTTCTGGAAGCGCCTTCGGGCAAAGTACGTTTTCCCTTTGGGCTGGCGTAGTTTCTGCCGAAGCGTTTTCTGTTTTTATAAGCTAGCCCCTGGAAATCTTCTGTTTCATTACAGATTAGTCCCTAGGCAAAAACCCTTATAAGTTTTAAGCAGAAAAGTATTTTTGATTGATTCTTTTTTTGTTCTCTTCAAAATTTTGTCTAGTTTTTTATCAGATTTATTTGAAAAAAATTTGGTATACTTTCTGTGCACTCCTTGGTATTTACGATAGCGCATATATTCTCTTTATACCGTAGATACCGAAGGAGGTGACGGAGCCGCGAACTTCACCGAGCTAGGCTCCGACTACTCTGAACCAGGCAAGCATGTTTGAACTTTTGATATGATGAGTGTCTTGGCATGTTTTGCATTTAGTTAGTTTCATGGCATGTTGAGAAGCATATCGATGAATGTTATTTTATGCGATAATGAGGTAAGTGAGTTCGATGATCCGTAAGTGGATGGATGTGAGTATGAATGGCCATCTGTTGGCATGAGGATGGGTAAGATGGCAGTGTCGTAGCATGCCAGTCTTATGCCAGACTATGTGACTTCAGTGTCAAACCGTATCGGTCCAGTTCCTTTCATTTCCTTCCCTGTACTACCACATGTTTTCCGCAAGGAATATGGTTTAGTAAGTTGCAAACCGCTTTTCTGGTACACACCAAAAGGAGAGGCCGTGATGATGGTTCCATGGCCCTGGATTAAAGCCAGTCATCCGGTCAGGGGGCATGGGTGTTTCCGGTTGGGACCGAGAGGGGGGCACCCCTTAGAGCGCGCGTATATAAATTTGATCCCATGCTATTCGAGATTGTGATCTCCCCGTCTCAAAAGTTTTTCTTGGACGATGTCTAGGGTGATTCCTAGCATCGAGAGGTAGGATGGGTGTGTACTGGTTAGCTGTGTTTTCTTCCGAAATACCGTAAACGGAACTAGTCCTTCGTGACTACGGAAATCCGTTGGCTGTGGGAATAATTTTGTACAAACTCTGCAGAGTCATATATTTCCTCCAAATCATCTATTCCATGTCCTAGATCGATATTATCTTATCCTAATCAAATGTCAGTTTTGATGACAGAGACTCCGGTGATTCGCATGAGTGCTAATTCCGGTTAATTGAATATTCCTGTGGATGGACTAACCCATTTATTCTCATGAATTAAATGTTTATTATGAGTATTATTTACTTGTGAATTAAACCCCGTTCTGTGATGTCGCCCCGACGTCCGACTGTGGCATTTCTTTTAAAGCCCTTTCTGTGATGTCGCCCCGACGTCCGACTGTGGCATTTCTTTTAAAGCCCTTTCTGTGATGTCGCCCCGACGTCCGACTGTGGCATTTCTTTTAAAGCCCTTTCTTTGATGTCATCCCGACGTCCGACTGTGGCATTTCTTTTAAAGTCCTTTCTGTGATGTCGCCCCGACGTCCGACTGTGGCATTTCTTTTAAAGCCCTTTCTGTGATGTCACCCCGACGTCCGACTGTGGCATTTCTTTTAAAGCCCTTTCTGTGATGTCGCCCCGACGTCCGACTATGGTATTCATTTTAAAGCCCTTTATGTGGTGTCGCTAAGACGCCCGACTGCGGCACCATTTTCCTTATATTTATTTGTTCACCTTTTGAGGCGTCGCTTCAGACACTCGATCGGTAATTATTTATGTTCTGTTGGGATTTCAGGCGGACTACCGCCGTTTCCCTTTTTCTTACCTTGTTATGCTAATTTTTTGAAAATGTACATTGGGAAATTATTCATGTCGCATCCATGCATGCATTTGTTATATCTTACGTCCGAGCTGTCTTGGGAGTACTTTCAATGTACTCACTGGCTTGTTGATTTGGCCAGATGCTGACGAAGGCGATCTCATGGATGAAGAGTTTGATAGCGAGTCCGACACTTAGAGGAGTCCCAGTCAGTCTCATGCGACCCTGGATTTGGTCACTGTTTTATATCCGCTTCCGCTACCAAATAAATTCATCGAGCCTCACCTCGACGCTCGATGAGATGATAGACTTAGAGTCTTGTATTTCTCTCCCCGCTGTGTTTTTCCACCACCGCCCTATCCTCGAGTCAGTAGTATGCCTCCACACCACTGTGACATGTCCGCCATTATGTATAATTATTGGCGTGCTTGTAATAATTTGGTTGAGCAACCATAGTTCGACCCTGTAATATATTTTTTATATATATTTTTTTTGCTACTGGCTTATTGTATCAAAATTGTCTACCAGTGAGGAGGATTTTTTCTCATACTGGACTCAAAAGATTGGTTTCTCAATAAATATTTTTATTGGAAAACCGGTCGTGACATTGCATGACCGTGATGTCCAATTCAGCAGGCGTGCGGATCGCTTATGTTTTGTCCATAGAGGAGAAAAGTTCACTTGGCTACCCATGACACCCGAGGAAGTCTATCTTGATGAGATGAAAATAAAAGGAAAGAAAAAGGGAGAGAGTGATCATACACAAAGAATGAGCCACCAACATAGTGAGAGGGTGTTTCCACGACCAAAAGCTCCACAGCCAACCCCGGGAAAAACAAGGATTAGTTATGATGGCTAGGAAAGGGATATGCCGGAATTGAGAGAACCTAATACTCCATTCTTTCTAATCATGTACAAGGAAACTTTATTGGCTACTAACGACTTACCCTCAACTCTTCCTAGTGTTGTATTTGATCTTTTGCAGGAGTATGAGGACATGTTTCCCAAGGAGGTGCCACCTGATTTGCCATCGAAGAGAGGCATTGAACACCAAATCGACTTGGTTCCGGGCACCCCACTACCAAACTGACCACCTTGCCGAGCAAACCCATAGGAGATGAAGGAAATTCATAGGCAAGTAGAAGATCTTCTTAACAAAGAGTATGTAAGGGAAACTTTTTCTCCTTGTGTTGTTCCCATTCTTTTAGTTCCAAAGAAAAATGGTACTATGCGAATGTGCACTGATTGTAGATCCATTAACAAGATAATTGTGAGATATCGGCACCCTATACCTACGCTCGATGACATGCTTGATGAACTTTGTGGTTCCACCATATTTTCTAAAATTGATTTGCGAAGTGGATACCACCAAATAAGAATGAAAGAGGGTGATGAATGGAAAACTGCATTCAAGACAAAATTTGGCTTGTATGAATGGTTGGTTATGTTGTTTGGATTAATGAATGCACCTAGTGCTTTCTTCAGATTGATGAATCATGTGCTTAGATCCTTCATTGGCAAGTTTGTAGTGGTTTACTTTGATGACATATTGATTTATAGCAAAACTTTGGAGGATCGTGTTGGACATATAAAATGTGTGCTTGTTGTCCTACGGGAGGAAATGTTGTATGCTAATGTGGAAAACTGCACATTTTGCACAAGCAAGGTTGTGTTTCTTGGCTTTGTTACTTCAAGAAAAGGTGTGGAGGTCAATGAAGAGAAGATCAAGGCTATTCGTGAGTGGATGCCTCCACAAAATGTGAGGCAAGTACGTAGCTTCCTCGGACTTGCAGGTTTCTACTACCGGTTCGTGAAGGATTTCGGCACCATTGATACATCAATGAATGAGTTAATGAAGAAATACGCTCCATTCTGATGGGGTGATGCTCAAGACAAGTCCTTCCAAGAACTAAAGATGAGGTTGATATCAGCCCCTTTGCTTTCACAAGACATTTGAGATTGAATGTGATGCAAGTGGTGTTGGCATTGGAGGAGTTCTAATGCAAGAAGGTAAACCCATCACCTATTTTAGTGAGAAGCTTAATGGTCCAACTCTTAATTATTCCATCGATGATAAAGAATTGTATGCACTTGTTCGATCTTTGGAAACATGGCAGCATTACTTGTGGCCTAAAGCATGTGTGACACATTCTAACCATGAATCTTGAAAACACCTAAAGGGTCAACTCAAACTGGACCGTAGACATGCAAAATGGAACGAGTTCATAGAGTCTTTTCCTTATATTGTCAAGTATAAGAAAGGGAAAATAATGTTGCTGTCGACGCATTGTCTAGGCGTCATATTTTACTTTGCCAACTTGATGTTAAAATCCTTGGTTTAGAAAGCATCAAAGAATTGTATGCTAATGACTCATACTTTTCTGAACTATTTTAAAAGTGCAACAAGGGAAAGGGATGGGAGAAGTTTCACTTGCATGATGGATTTCTATTTCACGCTAACAGAAAGTGCATCCCAAATTGTTTTGTTCGTTTGTTGCTCGTGCAGGAAGCTCACGCTGGTGGACTCATGGAACATTTTGGAGCCAAGAAAACTGAAAGTATGCTCGTAGATCACTTCTTTTGGTCGCGAATGAGACGTGATGTGGAATGCTACATGATGAGATGCGAGATTTGTCACAAAGCTAAGTCCCACTTGAATCTTCATGGTCTCTATACTCCTCTATCTATTCTGAATACTCCATGGGAAGATATTTCTATGGATTTTGTTCTTGGTTTACCACGGACTAACAGGGGGAGTGACTCGGTGTTTGTGGTAGTTGATCGTTTTAGCAAAATGGCGCATTTTATCCCATGTCATAAGAGCGATGATGCTTCAGACATTGCTAATCTATTTTTCAGGAAGTTGTATGGCTACAGGGAGTATCACGCACGATTGTTTCCGACTATGACACCAAATGTTTTAGTTACTTTTGGAAGACCTTGTGGGGAAAACTTGGCACCAAGCTCCTATTTTCCATGACATTCCACGCAAAAACTAATGGACAGACCGAAGTTGTCAATCGAATGTTGTCCATGACACTACTAGGAAAATGCTTAGACACAGTAGCATAGTAGTAGCGTTGTAAAATAGTAATCGTTGCTTCTATCTAGCAGTAGCACTTTTCCTGGCAGGCACTACTAGTAACTCTGTAGTAGTAGCGCTGGGAGGCAAAAACGGGCTACTACTATGTGGGACCAGACGAGGCCACCGATGGTCGCTGGAGTTGTAGAGCTGTACAGAAACAGGCGCTACTACTAACAGTTTAGTAGTAGTGCTTGATTTTACCGCGTCGCTACTGCTAATGGGCCCCACTTAGTAGTAGCGCTTTTCTTGGAGAGTGCTACCACTACGTCCTGTAGCAGCAGCGCTTTTTCCTAAGCAGCGCTACTGCTAGTTGCGGCTGGTGCCACCTTTCCACCGCCCTCCCCCTCCTCTCCTCCACCTTTCCCTCTCTCCCCCTCCTTTCCCCTCTCCACTCTCCACCATTGTTGCTCTTCTTCTCTCTCCCTCCTTCCTCTCTTCCCTCCTCATTAATGGCACCCTCCTCCATAAATTGCCTCTCTCTTTCTCCTACGCCTCTCTTCTCTCCCCATTAATGCCCCCCTCCACCATAACCCCTCTCCATTAGTTAGCTAGCTAGATTCACCTCTCCTCCACAACAACTAGATCTAGCTAGCTATTTAGCCATCCACACGTGCTCTCTCAATTGTTATCTCTCATCATCTAACTAATCGTGTGCTCTCGGTCTCTCTCTCGAGATATATAGGTGATTAAAAAGGTGTACATTTCAAGAATGGGAATATGTGTGTGAATGAGAATATGTGAATGAGAATATGTTCATTTCAAGATTTGTGCGAGTGACATGCCCTCAAGTTGCTTATGTTTTGCCGAAATGTTGATTTATTTCCATTTCAGTGAATTTCGAGCAAACTCAATATGTCCTATTTTTAGGCAAGGTCATGCCAAAATTTTATATATATGACTTTGAAGCATGCATTATTTATTTTATAACCCTTTTGCTTGTTATACCGTGTAGTCGGTCATGAAGGTGAGTGGATGGAAGGTGGAGCGGTACATGCAATCCGCGGTGATGGACACGTATGCAAATAATCGGACTAGGATTAGATGTCCATGTGCAAGATGCAAGGAAGGAGTCCTTTTGGACCCTTTTGATCATGGCACTTTGAAGGCGCGCCTGCTGATGAATGGTTTCATGGATGGCTATACTCAGTGGATAAGTGAAGATGATGATGAGGAGGAGGACGTCCACATGGCAGGGAATAACGACATGGGGCTAGACGAAGAGATGACCGATCGACATGAAGACGATGGCGCCGGACATGTCGGGCGGGAAGAGTCTGGAAATGATGATGGCGGCGGAGAAGATTCCGGACACAGCGAAGAAGAGTCTAGACATGGCGGAGAAGAGGCAGCGGTCATGTCACAGTCTTCGACGCTACTAAGTGCAGTCGTGCAGGACCCTCACGTTCGGGACCTCCTTCGCAAGAGTACGACTAGTGAGAGAGTTGCTTCTAGAGAGGAGGTCAAGCTGGCGCAACTTGAAGTAGACTCGAGGACTCCATTGTATGACGGTTGCGATCCCGAGGTGACCCGCTTGAGTTTCATGCTTGAACTTCTAAAGACAAAGGCCAAAAACAAATGGACAGAGAAATGCCTCGATGAGCATTTGAAGTATCTACATAATAAAGTTCTTCCCGTGGGGAACCTGTGTCCTACTAGCACCAAGGAGGCCAAGAAAATCGTTTGCCCTTTTGATTTGCCGCACATTAGGTACCACGCATGCATCAATGATTGCATCATTTATCTGGGGGAGCACATGGAAAAAAACCAGCTGTCCGGTGTGCAATGCTTCTCGATACAAGAAGGCAGGAAAGAAAGCTCCTTGGAAAGTTGTATGGTACTTTCCGATCACTCCCCGTCTGCAGCGGTATTTCATAGGTCCTAAGGAAGCAAAGCTCATGCGCTGGCATGTGGAGAGGAAGAAGCCCGGTGATGGAGATGATCCGAGACTGAGACACCTCGTAGATGGTAGCCAGTGGAGAGCATTCAACGTTGTATATGAATTTGCTGCAGAAGATCCAAGGAACATCGTGCTTGGTGCGAGTACCAATGGCATGAATCCGTTTGGAAACCAGAACACCAACCACAGCACATGGCTCGTGTTTGTATGGATGTACAACCTCCCCCCATGGAAGTGCATGAAGACAAAGTACATACACATGAGCATGCCGATTCAAGGGCCGAAACAACCAGGAAATAGTACTAACCGATTATATGGGGCTTCTGCAAGAGGAGCTAGACACGTTATGGAAAACACAGGCATGGACATGGGACACCAGCAAAGGAGAATATTTACATATGAGAGTCGCGTTGATAACGATGGTGCATGACTATCTCGGTTACGAGTACACCTCAGGCCAGGTGTGCCACAGATACTGCAGATGCACGAGGTGCATGGATGATACAACGTCTCAGTAGCTTATGTCAATGAAATATGGCAGATCCGGGAAAATCGTGTACACGGGGCATCGTAGATGGCTCGAGAAGGATGACCCATGGAGAAAGCGTGGAGATCTATTCAATGAGTTGGCTGAGCTTCGAGGACCTCCACGTAAGAGGAGCGGCGCCGAAATCGACGAGTTGTTGAGAAACTAGGAACAATGCCCCGCGCCAGGAAAGATCAAAAAGGCGCCGGAGCCGCTGTTGAAGGTATGGAAAACGAGGTCTGTTTTCCGGGACTTGGAGTACTGGCCCAATCATGACACGCCTCATTGCCTTGATCAAATGCATATCACGAAGAATGTCCTCGAGAGCTTTCTTAGCACATTGATGAACATGTCGGAGAAGACCAAGGATGGGCCGAAGGCAAGGAAAGACTTGGAAGATTTGAAGATTAGGAAAGATCTCCACCGTAAAAAGTTGATGGAGGAGACAGAGACGGAGGAGGGGGAAGGGGCAGAAAAGTCAAAAAGAAGGAGGAGAATTATTGCCCAGCCTTCTTGCTTCACATTAAGTGTGAAGGAGATCGATCAATTCATCAAGTGTCTTATGGGAATCAAAGTCAGTTCCAGTTACTGTGGGAAGATAAGCAGATTTCTAGACCCCAAGAAGAAAAGGTTCAGCGGGATGAAGTCTCATGACTGTCACGTGATGATGACGCAGATACTCCCGGTTGCCATTAGAGGGATAATGGAGAAGCACGTCCGTGACACACTTACTGGTCTCTGCAACTTCTTCGACGTTATATCTTGAAAGTTCATGTGTGAAGCAGCTCCAAAGGCTACAGGAAGGATCATTGTCATACTATGTGAGCTTGAGATGTGATACATCTCCAACGTATCCATAATTTCTGATTGTTCCATGCTATTATATTATCTGTTTTGGATGTTTAATGGGCTTTAATATACCTTTTTATATTATTTCTAGGACTAACCTACTAACCAAAGGCCCAGTGCAAATTGCTGTTTTTTGCCTATTTCAGTGTTTCGCAAAAAAGGAATATCACACGGAATCCAAACGGAATGAAACCTTTGGGAGAGTTATTTTCCAGGAGACTTGGAGTGGACGTCAAGGAAGAAACGAGGCGGCCACGAGGTAGGAGGGCGCGCCCAGGGGGTAGGCGCGCCCCCACCCTCATGGGCCCCTCGTGGCTCTGCCGACCTACTTCTTTCTCCTATTTATACTCATATACCCCGAAAACATCCGAGAACACCACGAAACCCTATTTCCACCGACGCAACCTTCTGTACCCGTGAGATCCCATCTTTTGTCCTTTTCCGGCACTCCGCCGGAGGGGGAATCGGTCACGGAGGGCTTCTACATCAACACCATAGCCTCTCTGGTGATGTGTGAGTAGTTTACCACAGACCTTTGGGGCCATAGTTATTAGCTAGATGGCTTCTTCTCTCTCTTTGGATCTCAATACAAAGTCCTCCTCGATTCTCTTGGAGATCTATTCAATGTAATTCTTTTTGCGGTGTGTTTGTCGAGATCCGATGAATTGTCGATTTATGATCAAGATTATCTATGAACAATATTTGATTCTTCTCTGAATTCTTTTATGCATGATTTAATATCTTTGCAAGTCTCTTCGAATTATCAGTTTGGTTTGGCCTACTAGATTCATCTTTCTTGCAATGGGAGAAGTGCTTAGCTTTGGGTTCAATCTTGTGGTGTCCTTTCCCAGTGACAGCAGGGGCAGCAAGGCACGTATTGTATTGTTGCCATCGAGGATAAAAAGATGGGGTTTATATCATATTGCTTGAGTTTATCCCTCTACATCATGTCAGCTTGCCTAATGCGTTACTCTGTTCTTATGAACTTAATACTCTAGATGCATGCTGGATAGTGGTCGATGTGTGGAGTAACAGTAGTAGATGCAGAATCGTTTCGATCTACTTGTCGCGGATGTGATGCCTATATATATGATCATGCTTAGATATTCTCATAACTATGTGCTTTTCTATCAATTGCTCGATAGTAATTTTTTCACCCACCATAGAATTTGCTATCTTGAGAGAAGCCACTAGTGAAACCTATGGCCCCCAGGTCTATCTTCCATTATATTATTTTCCTATCTACTTGCTATTTCTATCGTTGTTTATTTTGCAATCTTTATTTTCCAATCTATACAATAAAAATACCCAAAATAATTATCTTATTATCCTATCAGATCTCACTTTCGTAAGTGACCGTGAAGGGATTGACAACCCCTTTATCGCGTTGGTTGCGAGGTTCTTGTTTGTTTGTGTAGGTACTAGGGACTTGCGTGTTACCTCCTACTGGATTGATACCTTGGTTCTCAAAAACTGAGGGAAATACTTACGCTACTTTGTTGCATCACCCTTTCCTCTTCAAGGGAAAACCAACGCATGCTCAAGAGGTGGCAAGAAGGATTTCTGGCGTCGTTGCCGAGGAGGTTGCACCAAGTCAAGTCAAGATTTGATCTCCCATCAACAAGCCATTTCTGGCACCATTGCCGGGGAGATATACGCACAAGTCAAGACATACCAAGTACCCATCACTAACTCTTATCCCTCGCATTACATTATTTGCCATTTGCCTCTCGTTTTCCTCTCCCCCACTTCACCCTTGCCATTTTATTCGCCCTTCTTCCGTTCGATCTTTTGTTTGCTTGTGTTACCATGTACCTTCTTTCTGCTTCCATCTTCGCTTGCTAAAAGTTTATGGATCCTCATAAACTTGCTAATCTCTTTAAGAGATCCAATTATGATGAACCTATTGCTAGTGAGTTGAGTGCACTAGATTATCTTTATGAGGTTTTTCTTGAAATTCATGAATCTGAAAAGTGTGATGAATTACTTTACGAAGCGATTCACGATAGATATTTGAATAAAAAGCATGATTGCAATGATTTTATTATAAATTCTATTGATATAAATTGTGCTAATAATATGCAAAACCCTAAGCTTGGGGATGCTAGTTTTGCTATGTCCTCTAGTTGTTGCAACGATCATGATTGTGGTGATTCTTCTTATGATCTTGAAAATTTATTTAAGCCCCATGATGAATATGAGATTGATAATAGTGTTTGAAATATTATTGAAAGTGGGTTTGGCAGAGTGTCCACTTTAAATCCCACATATTTGTAGAATGTTCAATCTTATGAAGTTTTTGATAAAAGTGGGTTTGGAGAGGTCATGACTTTAGTTAATGTTAATCCCACTATTTTGGAAGAGTGTCAACTTTGCATACATGTGGATCTTGTTAAGAATATGTTTTGTGATAGCTATTTTGTTGAATTTGATTATGATCCCACATGTAATTATTATGAGAGAGAAAAATATGATTGTAGAAATTTTCATGTTACTAAATCACCTCTCGTTATGTTGAGATTGCTATTGTTTCTTTGCGCTTCCTTGCGTATGCTAGTTTTTGGTTGCTATGATTATTTAGTTTCCTATAAGATGCTTATGAATAGTAAGTATGTTAGACTTAGATGTGTTTGTCACGTGTTTCATGATGCTCTGTTTGTGCTTCAATTCTTGTCTTTCATGTGAGCATCATTGAAATTATCAATGCCTAGCTAGGGGCGTTAAACGATAACGCTCATTGGGAGGCAACCCAATTTTATTTTTGTTTCTTGATTTTTGTTCCTGTTTAGTAATAAATAATTCATCTATATTCTGTTTATATGTGGTTTTATGTTTTTAATTAGTGTTTGTTCCAAGTAGAACCTTTGGGAAGACTTGGGGGAAGTCTTTGCGATCTTGCTGTAAAAAACAGAAAGTTTAGCGCTCACGATATTAGCTGCCATTTTTTACTGGAGAGTGAGATTAGGTTGATTCTTTTTGAAGATGATGAATAGACCAATTACTCACGTCCACCAATTTATTTTATAATTTTTGGGGTTACATAAGTATTCTAAACCTACAGATTACTACAGACTGTTCTGTTATTGTCAGATTCTGTTTTTCGTGTGTTCTTTGCTTATTTTGATGAATCTATGGCTAGTATCGGGGGGTATGAACTATAGAGAAGTAGGAATACAGTAGGTTTAACACCAATATAAATAATGAGTTCATTACAGTACCTTGAAGTGGTGGTTTGTTTTCTTATACTAACGGAGCTCATGAGATTTTCTGTTGAGTTTTGTGTTGTGAAGTTTTCAAGTTTTGGGTAAAGATTTGATGGATTTTGGAATAAGGAGTGGTAAGAGCCTAATATTGTGGATGCCCAAGGCACCCCAAGGTAAAATTCAAGGACAACCAAAATCCTAAGCTTGGGGATGCCCCGGAAGGCATCCCCTCTTTCGTCTTCGTCCATCGGTAACTTTACTTGATGCTATATTTTTATTCACCACATGATATGTGTTTTGCTTGGAGCGTCTTGTATTAGTTGAGTCTTTAATTTTTAGTTTACCACAATAATCCTTGCTTTACACACCTTTTGGAGAGACACACATGAATCATAATTTATTAGAATACTCTATGTGCTTCACTTATATCCTTTGAGCTAGATAATTTTGCTCTAGTGCTTCACTTATATCTTTAAGAGCACGGTGGTGGTTTTATTTTATAGAAATTATTGATCTCTAATGCTTCACTTATATTATTTTGAGAGTCTTTTAGAACAATATGGTAATTTGCTTTGGCTATAAAATTATTCCTAATATGATAGGCATCCAAGATGGGTATAATAAAAACTATCATAAAAAGTGCATTGAATACTATGAGAAGTTTGATACTTGATGATTGTTTTGAGATATGAATATGGTGATATTAGAGTCATGCTAGTTGAGTAGTTGTGAATTTGAGAAATACTTGTTCTAAAGTTTGTGATTCCCGTAGCATGCACGTATGGTGAACCGTTATGTGATGAAGTTGGAGCATGATTTATTTATTGATTGTCTTCCTTATGAGTGGCGGTCGGGGACGAGCGATGGTCTTTTCCTACCAATCTATCCCCCTAGGAGCATGCGCCTAGTACTTTGTTTCGATAACTAATAGATTTTTGCAACAAGTATGTGATTTCTTTATGACTAATGTTGATTCCATGGATTATATGCACTCTCACCCTTCCACCATTGCTAGCCTCTCTAGTACCGCGCAACTTTCGCCGATACCATACACCCACCATATACCTTCCTCAAAACAGCCACCATACCTACCTATTATGTCATTTCCATAGCCATTCCGAGATATATTGCCATGCAACTTACCACCGGTCCATTTGTTATGACACGTTACATCATTGTCATATTGCTTTGCATGATCATGTAGTTGACATCATATTTGTGGGAAAGCCACCTTTATAATTCTTTCATACATGTCACTCTTGATTCATTGCATATCGAGGTACACCACCGGAGGCATTCACATAGAGTCATATTTTGTTTTAAGTATCGAGTTGTAATTTTTGAGTTGTAAGTAAATAAAAGTGTGATGATCATCATTATTAGAGCATGTCCAAGTGAGGAAAGGATGATGGAGACTATGATTCCCCCACAAGTCAGGATGAGACTCTAGATGAAAAAAAAGAGGCCATAAAAACAAAGGAAAAGACCCAAATAAAAAAAGAGAAATGAGAGAAAAAGAGAGAAGGGACAATGTTACTATCCTTTTACCACACTTGTGCTTCAAAGTAGCACCATGATCCTCATAATAGAGAGTCTCCTATGTTGTCACTTTCATATACTAGTGAGAATTTTACATTATAGAACTTGGCTTGTATATTCCAATGATGGGCTTCCACAAAATGCCCTAAGTCTTTGTGAGCAAGCGAGTTGGATGCACACCCACTTAGTTTCTTTTGTTGAGATTTCATACACTTATAGCTCTAGTGCATCCGTTGCATGGCAATCCTACTCACTCACATTGATATCTATTGATGGGCATCTCCATAGCCTATTGATACGCCTAATTGATGTCAGACTGTCTACTCATTTTTTGTCTTCTCGACAACCACCATTATATTCCACATATAGTGCTATGTCCATCGCTCACGCTCATATATTGCGTGAAGATTGAAAAAGTTTGAGAACATCAAAAGTATGAAACAATTGCTTGGCTTGTCATTAGGGTTGTGCATGATTAAATACTTTGTGTGATGAAGATAGATCATAGCCAAACTATATGATTTTGTAGGGATAACTTTCTTTGGCCATGCTATTTTGAGAAGACATGATTGCTTTGTTAGTATGCTTGAAGTATTATTATTTTTATGTCAATATTAAACTTTTGTCTTGAATCTTTTGGATCTGAACATTCATGCCACAAAAAAGAAAATTACAATGAGAATTATGCTAGGTAGCATTCCACATCAGAAATTATGTTTTTATCATTTACCTACTCGAGGACGAGCAGGAATTAAGCTTGGGGATGCTTGATACGTCTCCAACGTATCTATAACTTTTTATTGTTCCATGCTATTATATTATTTGTTTTGGATGTTTAATGGGCTTTAATATACCTTTTTATATTATTTTTGGGACTAACCTACTAACCAAAGGCCGAGTGCAAATTGATGTGTTTTTGCCTATTTCAGTGTTTCACAGAAAAGGAATATCAAACGGAATCCAAACGGAGTGAAACCTTCGGGAGAGTTATTTTTGGAACAAAGGCAATCCAGGAGACTTGGAGTGGACGTCAAGGAAGAAACGAGGTGGCCATGAGGTAGGAGGGCGCGCCCAGGGGGGTAGGAGCGCCCCCCACCCTCATGGGCCCCTCATGGCTCCGCCGACCTACTTCTTTCGCCTATATATACTCATATACCCCGAAAACATCCAAGAGCACCACGAAACCCTATTTCCACCGCCGCAACCTTCTGTACCCATGAGATCCCATCTTGGGGCCTTTTCCGGAGCTCCGCCGGAGGGGGAATCGATCATGGAGGGCTTCTACGTCAACACCATAGGCTCTCTGATGATGTGTGAGTAGTTTACCACAGACCTGCGGGTCCATAGTTATTAGCTAGATGGCTTCTTCTCTCTCTTTGGATCTCAATACAAAGTTCTCCTCGATTCTCTTGGAGATCTATTCCATGTAATTATTTTTGCGGTGTGTTTGTCGAGATCCGTTGAATTGTCGGTTTATGATCAAGATTATCTATGAACAATATTTGATTCTTCTCTGAATTATTTTATGCATGATTTAATATCTTTGCAAGTCTCTTCGAATTATCAATTTGGTTTGGCCTACTAGATTGATCCTTCTTGCAATGGGAGAACTGCTTAGCTTTGCATTCAATCTTGCGGTGACCTTTCCCAGTGACAGCAGGGGCAGCAAGGCATGTATTGTATTGTTGCCATCGAGGATAAAAAGATGGGGTTTATATCATATTGCTTGAGTTTATCCCTCTACATCATGTTAGCTTGCCTAATGCGTTACTCTGTTCTTATGAACTTAATACTCTAGATGCACGCTGGATAGCGGTCGATGTGTGGAGTAATAGTAGTAGATGCAGAATCATTTAGGTCTACTTGTCACAGATGTGATACCTATATACATGATCATGCTTAGATATTATCATAACTATGCGCTTTTCTATCAATTGCTCGACAGTAATTTGTTCACCCACCGTAGAATTTGCTATCTTGAGAGAAGCCACTAGTGAAACCTATGGCCCCCGGGTCTATCTTCCATTATATTATTTTCCTATCTACTTTCTATTTCTATCGTTATTTATTTTGAAATCTTTATTTTACAATCTATACAATAAAAATACCAAAAATATTTATCTTATTATCTCTATCAGATCTCACTTTTGTAAGTGACCGTGAAGGGATTGACAACCCCTTTATCGCGTTGGTTGCAAGGTTCTTGTTTGTTTGTGCAGGTACTAGGGACTTGCGTGTTACCTCCTACTGGAATGATACCTTGGTTCTCAAAAACTGAGGGAAATACTCACGCTACTTTGGTACATCACACTTTCCTCTTAAAGGGAAAACCAACGCATGCTCAAGAGGTAGCAAGATTTACTTCCCGCCCGCGTTCTTTGACGTCATGGTGCATTTGTGTGTCCACATCATGGATGACATCATCGACCTCGGGCCGACATTCCCTCACAGCATCATGTCGTTTGAGAGGATGAATGGGATCATCAAAGGATTCGTTCGTAACATGTCCCGTACCGAAGGGAGCATCGTCCAGGGGTATCTAACGCATGAGTGCGTCTCCTTTTGCGAGAATAATATAAGCATCAGAGACCCTTTTATTGGTTTGCCCGTCAAGAAGCACGAGGGGAAGCTCGAAGGAGATGGTCACAACAACGGCTGGAGGGAATTTAATGTGGACTACTCGGATCAACGGAACAACTTTGACAGGGCTAACTTAGTAGTGCTACAACACCTAGATGTGGTAGATGATTATGTGGCACAGCACAAAGAAAGCATCTCAAAGAAGTACCGTGATAAGGGGATGCTCAAGACGGACGACGAAGTTACTGTAGAGCACAACGCCACTTTCTTGCGTTGGTTCAAATAGCAAGTTCTTGAAAATCCCCTAGAAGAGGGTTGTTCTGACGGATTGCTCATACACGCCTTAGCACATGGCCCCGCGCCCAAGCGACTTGAACCAACGGTATCAATAAGTACATGTTCTACACATAGTCCAAAGACATGGACAGTGATTACCAGAACTCCGGGGTGACAATTCAATGCGTGACTGACGCCAACGGCACAACTGAAAGATTCTATGGAAGGGTCGAAGAGATCTAGGAGCTTGACTATGCTGGAAGGCACGATGTGACGATGTTCCATGTCAGATGGGTCAAGGACGTCGTAAGAGAAAACAAGTATTTCACCACCATGTCTATTCCCGACGCGAAGAGCACTTCCGTGAATGTTAACGTCATCGCCAAAAATGAGTTATGGGTACACGCTAAGCACGTGACACAATGCTTCTTCATAACCGACCCGGCCAATCCCAGTCGTGTTGTCATGAGGAGATCCAAAACGAGCATCATCGGAATGGATGGAGTCGCCAATGAGGAAGATTACGACCAATAGGGCAACTCAGTGGGGGAAGATGACAATGACGATGAAGCATACGTGAAAAGAAGAATCAATACTACATTACCTAATAAAGATTGTAATCCATGGCTCCGGAAAAGTCACAAGGAAGGGCTCAATTACTCGGCAATAAATAAGAAAGGGAAGATGGTCAATGTGAAACATCGTAGATGTAGCTGATCAGAAACCTACATTTATCGGTCAACTGATATGTTACCACCACATGCATCGGGTACGCACTTAAGTAACCATTATCGGTCAACTGATATGTTACCACCACATGCATGGTTCCGATGATATTCGCGTAGTGGGGGAGAGGGAGACGCCGTCGTCAGGAGAAAAACAAAAAAAACAAAAACAAAAGGGAGAAAGCAGTACAAAAGAAAAAGAAAAGTAAACAGAAAAGAAAAGGAAAATAATAAAAGAAAAGAAAACTAAATACTAGAAAAGGAAAATAATAAATAAAAAAGAAAAATAGCAGTAGCGCTTGTCTGTGGACCGGCGCTATAGCTAAGTATTTTGGAATTAAAATTGGAATAGTTAGTAGTAGCGTTGGTTTGGAAACAAGCGTTATAGCTAAGTTAGCTATAGCACTACTTTTCAAACAAGCGCTACCGCTATTGTGAGTTAACCCCCCCCCCCCCGCGCGGGCTCAAAATTTCACCAAGTCCTATCCCCCCCCATCTCCACCTCGCCCCTGCGCCCCCATCGACGCCCTCGACCTCGCCGTTGCCCTGCGCCCGCCCTTGACCTTGCCGGCCCTCGCCCATACACCCGCCCTCGACCTCGCACGCCCTCGACCTCGCCGGCCCTCGTCTCTGCGCCCGCCCTCGACCTAGCCGCCGCCACCGTCATCCTCGACGCCGCCGCCCTCTCAACTGCCCCGTAAGCCTCTCCCTCTCCTCTCCCTGCCCTCATCTCTCTCTCTCTCTGCTCTCTGCTCTCTCTAAGGAATTTTGTTTAGGAAATTTAGTTTAGTGAAATTTTGTTTAGGGCAATTTAGTTTAGGAAATTTAGTTTAGTGCAATTTCGTTTAGGGCAATTTTGTCTAGGGAAATTTAGTTTAGGGTATATAAAATACCTATAAATAAAAAACAGTAGCAAATTGGTTTTTGTAGGTATAAAAACAGTTGCTAAACTTTATAAACGGTAGCTAATTAGCTTTTCTAGGTATATAAATTAGCTATAAAAAACAGTAGCAAAAATTTATAAAAAAACAATAGCTAATTAGGGCAGTAGCAAATATAGCTAGGGCCAATTTTTTTAGCAAATGAGCAAATTTAGCTAGGGCCAATTTGGTTTGGGCAAATAAAAACCAGTAGTAAATAAAAAACCAGTAGCAAATAAAACCCTAGATGGTGTTTTAGGAGCATATAGCCTATACAATGTTGCTGTTTTTAACACTTGGTTAATTTGCTAAGTCCTAGAAATTTGTCATATGATGTTGCCATGTTCTCTTGAGATAGCATCAAATTTGTTATATGAACTTGTGCCAATTGTCAAAAAATATCCGAGTGGCCTATGTTTTGCCGGAATGTTGATTCATTTCCGTTCCGGGAAATTTCAGGCGCTCCATATGTCCACTTTTTAGCAAAAGTCATGCCAAAAATTTCCATGATTTTTGGCATGACTTGTGCTAGAAACTAGGACATATGGAGTACCCGGGATTTGCCAGAAGGGGAATGAATCAACATTCCGACCAAATATAGGCCCCTTTTTTCTCTTCATTATATCCTTTATTTACAATTGTTGAATAGGAAACATGTCTACCGACGACGAAGTCGTGGGTGGTTCTGCTCACCTCAAAGACCCCATTGAGGCAGAAAATCACTTTTTTGATTACGTGGACAAACACCAGATGGGGTGGCATGGTGGCGGTAGTGGCACCAATCCCGACACCAATGCCGACACCGGCACCAGCACTGGCACCGACACCACCCCCAAGACCGGCAATGATGTTGTCGTAGCCGGTAAAGCAACGAAGAAGAAGAGGACACGAAGACCAAACGAGCTTGGCATCGGATAAATTATGGTCACGGAGATGCACCCCAAAAATTTAGAACCAATGGCACCGTAGGAAGCGCTCTTGTGCTTGGGCAATCAACTTGGATGCATCCTCAGGGAAACCGCCAACATCAACGACGAGAGGTTGAGGCTCATACCACATATGGAGAACATGCTCCTAAAGAAGTTGCACAATAGGTTCCTGTTCCCCGGCCGCAATGAAGTCAAATATAAAGATCCGTGGAAAGACGTCGCCATGACAAAGATAAATGACAAGGAGATGGTGACGTTCACCAATGACTTGTCCGCCTGGAAAGTTCGGGTGAAAAAAGCGATTGCGAAGAATGAACCGTGGTCCAAGATTCATGTTGATAATCCGTCAATAACAGAAGAGGACTTTGAAAAATTCAAGGAGAATTGCGGTAAATAAAGTGTCAAGGCAAAGTTGGAGAAAATGAAGGGGCTCCAGGCCAGGAACACGCCTCCCCACCACCTCGGAAGTCGTGGTTACGAGGGGAAGAGGCATGTATGGTCCAAGGAGGACGCCGAATGTGAAAGTCACAGAATCCCAGACCCCTTGGCGGAGTTCACCGACCTTCTAGAGCATGACTGGATCAGGGCTCGTGTGACGCCCCGAGTCTGATGCGCCAGGTGTCCTCCAGTTATTCATTGTGGTTTCCTTGTCATTCACTTGCGTGTTGCATCTTATCATGTCATCATCTGCATTGCATCGGCACTCTGTTGTCATCATTGTTTTTAAAACTTGCATCGGTTCGTAGTTGTCGCGTCCCCCCTTGCTTTCGTGACCATTCCGAGACCGACGCTCCAGATGCCTTCCTAGTTGCCTTCCATGTTTTGCATGTCAATCGTGTGTTTTATTTGTTTGTTGCATTTCATCATGTCATCATCTGCATTGCATCCTCATGTTTTCAAAACTTGCATCCGTCCAGGTCTTCCAGTTATCTCTGTTGTCCGTTCTGAGCTCAGACACACTCGCACGCGCCCGTGGCACCTCCGAAACATTATTTTATAAGTGGCCAGAAAATGTTCTCTGAATGGGATGAAAGTTGGCGTGCGGTGTTGTTGTTTTGTAGGTAGACCGTCTGCCAAGTTTCATCGCATTCGGAGTTGTTTGATGCCCCAACAGATAACTATAGCGGCACCGCTGCCGGTCTAACGTCGGACGTTTTCGGTCTCCAAAAACTGCTGTCAGGCCTCTCTCTCTTCTCTCCTCTCAGCCCGAGACCTCCTACACAACCCACCTAACCCACCTAGACCTTCCCTCTACTTCGGACCGTCCAATTGAGATCGAACGGCTCCGGAACGGCCCCAAACCTCCCAACCCTAGCCACTTTTACTATAAATGGGCACCCCCCTCTCCATTTTGGGCAAAACCCTACCCTTCCTCCTTGTTTTCCATGCCCCTAATCATCAGCCGCCGCCTTCCACCTTCTCCTCGATTTCCGGCGCCCTCCACCCCTGCCTCGCCACTTGTCACCGCCAGATCAGCCCTGCGCCGCCGCAGCCGCCGCTCCGGGCCAACGGGACAGCGCCACGCGTTCCCCTACCCGCTCCTCGCCGCCGCAGCCCTGGAGGCCCATCGCGAGACCATCCCGAGCCCGAACCGGGATGAGCCAGCTCACTCGCTGCCGCCGCTCCCGCATGTGAGTGCTCCGCCAGGGACCCCAAGCTCCCGCTTGACCCCGGCTCCCCGCCCCAACTGCCCGACCCCGCCGCCTCGCTGGAGGCCGCGCGCGCACCGTCACCGGCAACCAACTCCGGCGACCAGGCCAGTTCCTCCTCGTCGTCCCTCTCTCTACCATTTCGCTCTCTTCTCTCTCCCTCACCCGATCCCTCTCTCTGTAACCCACGTAGGAGCCGCCATGGACGAGCTCCACTTCGCCGGATCCCGCATCCACGAGCACCGTCGTCGACCACCACGGCCAAATCCGGGGTCCCCATGCCCGGATCTGCTTGTTCCCGTCCTTCCTGCTTCGTCCTGCCGCCGGAGTCTGCAAGCCGCCGCCGCTAATACTCGTCGGGAGGAGGACGACGCCATCCGCGTCGATGGCCTCGTCCACGCAGGCGAGCCGCGTCCTGTGTGAGGCCCAGCAACCAGCCTCCTGCAGCTGTTGCTCTGACCGGGCTTTCGCCCATGGTGAGCGCCCCAGCGCCCTGGGCCAGATCTCAGATTCGGCATGTGTCACGTTTTTTCCATTAGACGAATTTGGCTAATTTTCCAGAGAGTGTAGTTTTATAGCAAAACCCTTGCACTTCATGCATTTATCAACTCCACAACCGTGCATCAGATTAAAATGGTTTAAATATGTAAAATGCTTAGAATTTCATCTAGTCTCATAATATGCCACTTTCATCCTTGCTAAAAATGTTTAAAATGTTGTTTGCATTTAATTTGCTAAATGGCATGCTAAAATGATTTATTTAATAGCCAAATAACGGTAACTCCGAATTAAATAAATTATATATGTAACTTGCTTAGAAAATGCATAGATTAACTTGGTGCACTTTATTTTGATGTTTAACAACTCTAAATTATGGTTTAGGGCAGAACAGTACCAAATTCGTAAATTGCATATGAGGATTTTCTAGAATTGTTGTTTGTTGTTCCGGCCTCATTTAAACTTGCCTAGATAGGTAGTTTTCATATGCTTCATCTCTTGCCATGTTAACCAACATTTAATATTGTTGAGTACCTAAACGAGAGCGGACCAAATAACTTGATTGTGGTGTTTCTTCAATATGCAACTCGTTGCATATTGAGCTCCACTTAATCTGTAGTATTGTTTGTTGCGCTTTGCCATGCCATGCCTCTTTAAATGGACATGCATCCTACATGATTGTGCATCATGCCATGTTTATGTGATGGTTGTTTACTATGTTGTTTGCTTCTTTCCAGTTGTGCTTCTTCTCGATAGTTCCGGTTATGTTGCATTTGTGAGGATTCGTTCGACTACGTCTGTTTGTCTTCTTCATGCACTCGTTCTTCTTCCTTGCGGGATCCCAGGCAAGATGACCATTACCCTCGATTTCACTTCTATCTTTGCTTGCTAGTTGTTCGTTCTATCACTATGTGGCGCTACCTACCACTTGTTGTATCATTCCTCCCATATTGCCATGTCAAGCATCTAACCCACCTTTCCTAGCAAACCGTTGTTTGGCTAAGTTACTGCTTTTGCTCAACCCCTCTTATAGCGTTGCTAGTTGTAGGTGCCTTGCAGTTTGTTCCGTGTTGAGACATGGATATGTTGGGATATCACATTTTCTCTTATTTAATTAATGCATCTATATACTTGGCAAAGGGTGGAAGGCTTCGCCTTTTGCCTGGTGTTTTGTTCCACTCTTGCTGCCCTAGTTTCCGTCATACCGGTGTTATGTTCCTTGATTTTGCGTACCTAACACGGTTGGGGTTATGGGACCCCCTTGATAGTTCGCTTTGAATAAAACTCCTCCAGCAAGGCCCAACCTTGGTTTTAACATTTGCTACCTATACCTTTTCCCTTGGGAGTCGCGCTCCCAAGGGTCATCTTTATTTTAACCCCCCCCCCCAGGCCAGTGCTCCTCTGAGTGTTGGTCCAACCTAGAGCCACTTGTGGTGCCACCTCTTCACCCGGGGTCTTCGGTTGTGGTACGTAGTGTTCATCCGGTGTGCCATGAGAACGAGATATGTGCAGCTCCTATCGGGATTTGTCGGCACATTCGGGCAGTCTTGCTGATCTTGTTTTACCATTGTCGAAATGTCTTGTAACCGGGATTGCGAGACTGATCTGGTCTTCCCGGGAGAAGGAATATCCTTCGTTGATCGTGAGAGCTTGTGATGGGCTAAGTTGGGACACCCCTGCAGGGTTTAAACTTTCGAGAGCCTGCCCGCGGTTATTTGGCAGATGGGAATTTGTTAATATCCGGTTGTAGAGGACTTGACACTTGACTTAACTAAAATGAATCAACCGCGTGTGTAGCCGTGATGGTCCCTTTTCGGCGAAATCCGGAAGTGAACACGGTTTGGGTTATGTTTGAATGTAAGTAGTTTAGGATCACTTCTTGATCATTTCTAGCTTCACGGTCTTTTACCCCTGCCACATGAACGAAAAGGGATGCTTTAGTAACTCCATTGTTTTGCCCTATTTGCCCCCAACATTCTTCCTAGAGCCCCTCCCCTTTCCCTCCCCGGCCCCCCAACCACGCCAGGCCGCCGAATCTAGTCCTCCACCACAGCGGTGGACCTCACACCCCACCGGATCTACCTTCCGCACCTTGGAACCCCCAACTGCCAACTCACCACTTCATCGAAGCCGCTTCAATGACTGGCTTGTCCATCGCTCTAGATCTCCTTGACCGCTATCATGGTCCACCACACCAGATATGCTTCACCGGCGCCCTCTTCCACCATAGTGTAGGCCCTTCACTGACTCCCTCGTCTGCCCGATCGCTGGCTCTTCATACAAGCCCTCATCTGCCGCAACAGATCCGCCACACCGAAAGCACTATACACCGCACTGGATGTGCTTTGTCGACGCCTTCGTCCACTGCACCCGAACCGCTCCACGGACGCCGTATTCAACTCCACCACTGCTGCTTTACTGAAGTCGCAGCCTCATCAGGTTATTTCGATTTGTACTCCTTTGGTTTTTCTCTTCTTTATCGTGAAACTGTTTACTTACCACATATGAGCTTTCTTGTATGTCGACAGGCACCGCAACCGAAGCATCGGAGATGCTTCAGCAATGGCGATAGCCGACCCAAACTCAACCGCAACACGAGCACCATCGACGATCCTTATCTATCAAGTATGACAACGATACCCATACGCCGCCAAGAATCAAGTACTATTATCCAATGGCCGGCGCTTACGTTCACTTTCTTAGCATAAGCACCACACCTTTGAATTTCTTCAAGGCATCATTCAATTTTTCATGAGACGCGTTATTCTGCTTGCACCAGTAGGGTGATACTTCTAGCAGTGAACATGTTACATGTGCTAAATTACAAACCAGTGCACATATAGTTACAATGCTTTAGTTTTGTCCTTAGTATTACTGTACTTCCTAGATATCACTGCCTAGTATTTTACTTCTTGCATGCTATATTTATGATAATGGTGTTGTTTCGATGCCACCTGTTGGTTCCATCAGACTGCTTCATGTTCTCTACACTTAATTACACATCAGCAAACTAGCATGTGGTTCCGCTGCTTTTGTTCGTTTTACCCTACATTTTCTGATGCTAGCTATTACATCACTACTCCGAGCCTTTGTTGATTACTTTTTTGTGCGTTCCTGATCTTCCCAAGTTGCATGACTAATTTGATGGTTCTATTAATTATGGAGCTTCCAACCCCATCAAGCAAAATATTTGTTCTTCTTGGGCTGGCATCTTGAACAAGCATAAAAATAGAGTGAGGCACATATATTGTCGTGTAAGCACACACCCTTCTTTCACTAGTTTAGATGAACCATTGATGATCAATTGGAACCAGTCCATGCGATTAAAATTAATTTTACCTAAATAGAGGGTGCAGAATAAACTAGAACAACTAGATTTGCAGCCACGGAATGCTAACGATATCTTCAAAGAACATTGCATCAGCAGCGAGGCTTCACACCAACATATGGTAAGCAAATGTGTTTTAGTACATGTCAAATGTAATGTATGTGGGCTGCTTTCTTGGCTTGCGCCCTCAATCTGTAATCCTACAGAATTAAAAATAGTTCAGTTCTCTGCTTTGTAGTATTGCTTGATTCGAATGCTTGTTTGTTACTTTATAGGCTATACCTGAGTTAGCCAATATGTCAGCAGTGCATGTTGTACTATCGTAAAGAATGCATGCCTAGTTCATTTGACTCCTTAACATTTCCTATGAACTTCACCACAAGGCTGTCTTCGTAGTTTATATGAGGCCACACTGTTAAGTGTGTTCTCAGATTATTTTAACTGCTTAGATGCCTTGGCAACTTCAATATAGCGGTGGTACACTCCCTTTCAACTAGGGATGTCAACTGGGTCCCTGTTTAATCCTGATTAAAGTCCACTAGTGGTATGATAGTTCAAACGTGTTTCTATTTTTTGAGGAAAATGAACTAAGGAGCTAGCAAAAACTAACTAGATGGGACTGGCAGATGCTGTTTATTTGCCACTTACATCCCTAGTTTCATCTTACCATTTTAATTTATTTTCGATTGATGCTGCTTAGAACCATTTAAATATAGCTTGCCATGCTCAGCAATAATTCGTATGTCGTTTACTATGTAAGCTTACTGCCTGGATCCTGCAATAACTATCTCTTACTTATGTCCAATGGAGACTTTTCAGGATGCCGTTCACACTAGGACACAATGTACAACCCCAAAATATATTTGTGGAAGCAGTGCGCCATCCATGTTACCATATGCTAGAAGTTCAGAGGAAACACCACCGTAGAGCAGTCTGAGCATAGATATTATAGTTCTTGAGTCTCTACTAGAGGTAGAAAGAGATGGTGTGGCTGCCATGAATGAGGTAATCTTGATCTTGAGGCTTGAAGTTATGCAATTAGTTGCACACATTATGCAAGCAACCCAAGAATTGGAGGAAGTAAGAATGTTGCATGTTGTGTCTAGGGTAATCCCAGTTCTTCTTTAGATACTAGTTGAAATTGTCATTAGATTATTATACTTTCATGTTGTGTCATGTCTCTAAATGGATTATGTTGTAAGACCCACTATGTTGTCCATGTGTTGTAATGATCTGAATTTTTTAGGCGAGGTAATCCTCAGTACTTGTATGATTGACATAAGGTGAACTATTTTGTGTGTGAGCATATTGTATTGCATGAAATAACTGTTTCACTCAAAGTGTATCCAACCTACTGAATTCGAAGATCGCGACATTTCTAAATCATAATCATATATAAAGGTGGAATAAATCTTTGTCGTGGTTTTGAAGAAATAAATAACAAAATAGAATGATGTATGTATATTCATAATCGAATACAAATTGGGTTTGAATTTAGCTACCAGGGACCAGGGTAAACGTGAATGCTAATTCTCCCAAATTTTGAACAAAGCGGCAAAACACCCACTATCAGTTGTCGGCTTCCCGAAGCAAGTGTTTGCGAGATGGAAATTACTGTCTACCCCTGACACTTCACATCATAATCGACCCAATTTCCACTACCATAGATAGGCTTCAATCAGATGTGACACGACCGCCTCTGGGCCCATTTAGACACGGTGGGCACCAAACGTGGGCAGCAAAACACATTTGATTCAAGCTTGTCCGAAATACATGTGTCTCTCCCTCCATTTACCCATTCATACATGGTGGGCAGCAAAACAAACTCTCCTCGTTCGAAGTCGATGTAGGCAAATATTTTAAATAGGGGCAAATGTGTAACTTCTGTCAGATGTGACACAACCGCCCTACCTGTCAGCCCCGTTCATACACCGTGGGCAGCAAAAGACCCTCTCCTTGCCCGAAATCGCTACCGACAAATATTGGGGAGATTTGAGATTACTGTCCTATCCCAACCGACATGATGTCCAAAATTTTAAACGGGGGATAAGTTCGTAACTTTCCCACATTTCACACAAGTGTGTCCCAAAGTTTGAGATCCCGCCTCCTCCTCCATTTCCCCATTCATACTCCATCGGCGCCACAAAAACCTCCCCACTGCGGCCAGCCTCCCCCGTCCGCCACCCCATCTTCCACATTGCCGGAGCCGCTACCCCTACCCCATCGTCCACTGCAAGAGATGGATGTCCCTCATCCATGGCGCCAGACCAGGACCCTTTCATCGCGTCCTCTCGCTTCATCAGCACCGTCGTCCACCTTGTCGTTGCCGCTCCTGCGGCCACCTCGTCCACGGTAACAGGACTTATCCCCCGACCCGGCCGTCTGCCGTCTAAAGTCTTCTTCTGTGCCGCCGACAACCATCACACCCACAGCACCCTCAAGGTATCAGCAGGGCCTACACGGCATCGCAAGAGAGGTGGTACTCTTTCATATGTACTTAAGTTATTGATCTCACCTGGAAAATATATCATAACTTGTTTACTGTACTTTTCTTGTCTGTACCAAATCGTACTGGCTAGTTGAAAGCAATAATTGGTTGCGAAGTAGCCTTTGTCCGGTTTGCACCTTCAGATCCTCCATGGCATGGTCACTATACTCGTACAGCTTATGGTTTCCCCCCTTTATATTCGCTACCATCATCATAGGTGCTTCACGTCGTGCTAGCACTGCTCCTCAAGACCTCAACCCATCAAGTGAAACAACATGCCACTCATAATTCCAAAGCTTAGTTGTTGAAATACAAATCTGATATGATGCTTATATTACTAAAACAAAGAACGTTTAATTGGTGACCTAATGTTCCTATATTCGTTTCAAAAAGCATGTGCGCCACACACTGGCAGAGCTACAGTTAAAATATTGGGCGGGCCAGATGGCTTAGGCTACCGGGGATCCCAAATTTTGGTACAAATTTACCTTCACTCCTTTGTATATTGGACTAGGGCAGGGCAGGCCATAGCATTGTTTTGTTCTTATGTAGCTCTGCCACTAGCGCCACATATACACTACAGCAGGTTGCTGCTAACGGGACACTACGATCAGAGACCCTTCCACGAAACTGTGTGTGATGCCATAATTGCAAACAATGGTGTAAAAAACCATCAAAAAAGGTGCAAAACGTTTGCGATGGAGGATGCATCAAACACGATTCAGATTTTTATTGCGTGTGTGATATAGGGCATACGGTTCAACTCAATTAACTGTTTGCGATGAGGAGGAACAAAAGAAACAGGTAGCCAAATGAAGGTGTGTGCGATATAGAGCATACGGTTCAATCAGATGAACTGTTTGTGATTAGGCAACACAAAAGAAACGGGCAGCCAGATGAAGGTGTGTGCGATATACGGCATGCGGTGCACTCGGATGAATTGTTTGTGTTTAGACAAGAGAACATAAATGGTTCAATATAGAAAGATGTGTGTGATACGTGGCAAACATGTCTGTAATCAGAAATGTGTGCAAATACTGATAATAACAGAAACTGTTCCCTAGTGTGGTTCGTGTTCATCTAATCATCATCTCCTTCTTGTGCCAGCTTGATGTTCCTTCTATGCTAAGTTTCCATTAATTGTTGGCATTTTATGAACACGCCACTGTTTCCTACCATTTTCTCACCTGTTTCCCGCCACCCGACGATATTGCGCATAGGCGGCATGCGACGCACGGAGGTGACAAGCGCAGCCTGTAGCACATCCACCTTCTCCAAGCATGCCAACCCACCAAAGCACCGCCTCTATCATCGACCTCCTCGACGAGGAAAACGAGCAGGCGCCACGGCCCGTCGAGGCCAAGGTGCTCTTCGGCAATGCGATGGACGATGCCGTGATGCGCGTCATCGCCAGGGTTGAGCAGACCATTGGCGCATGGCGCTTGAGCGCCATGGATCAACATAGGCATGTCAGCGCCGACAAGCTGCAGCTTGCCGCACAACATGATCGATGGCGCGCTGCAGAGCAAGCTAGGCGCGTCTGCGCCGATAGGCTGCGGCTCACCGCACGGCGAGATTGTTGGAGCACCGCAGAGCGAGAGGCGCGGTGCGCCGCACAGCAAGAGCAGATCCATCGGTGCTTGCCTACTGTTGACACGGTGTCGCAACTAGGTACATGCCAGGAGTGGGCAGAGGCCCTCAGCGCCGTACTTGAACCAAAGGCTGGCCGCGCCGTACTTGCACCAGACGTCCGCTGCGTCGTTCGCCTTGTCTATGACCCGCTGGATGCCAACGCGCTGGTCTGTAGGTTTGACCGCCTCCTTGGCCCAGGTGTCCACCTGGGAACAACAGAGGAACATGGCCGTCGCATCCTCGAGCTGGTGATCTCTGATGTAATAGCCAACATGGAGCTCGAGATCGGGCTCCAGATGTACCGGGAGTGTGGCGACCGCTTGGACGAACGCCTGCACGAGTTCAGGCAGTGCCAAGAGCTACCGTAGGCAAGGGCTGTTGGTCATGGTCTCATGGACTCGTTTTATTTTGAAAAGTCGTTTTGACGTGGATAGCTATGTATTCACAGCAATCATAGTATTGCTCTATTTATTACTCTATTTCAATGTGTGTCAAGGTTGTCAGAATCGCGATTCTATTTTACGATTCTACGACTTTACGATCCAAACTAACCCCTATGATTGAACGATTTTAGTTCATAGAATCTACGTTTCTACGATCCTGATAGTGAAGATTCTACGATTTGCGATCCTGCCATCGGAGCTCCGATCCAATTCAAAATCGCGATTCTGACAACCTTGATGTGTGTACTCTGTTTTCCATTCTTATATGTTCTGTTTCAATGTGTGTGTATACGCTTTCCATTCTGTGTATGTGGATGATAATAGCTAGATTCAAATTAGTATACAAAAACAGATAGAAAAAGGAATTCATAATATATATATATAATAATTGTTCATTAGTTCATCAAAGAATATATGTATATATAATATCATCACATATACGTGATGATACTTAACTACTAGGTACAATTCATAAAATTGAAAACAAACAATACTAAAGCTAATAATCCCTCCTAGGGCCAGTATTCCGGCCACCCCTCGCGAGCAGCTCCCTGGTGCGCGGTGTCTACCCAGTGCGGAGGCAATACTCCGCCTCCTCCGCCTCGCAGCGCTTGATGTACCAATCTTCCTCTTGCCGGTAGACGCATGCTGCTGATCTTGCCATTTCGTTGGGCGCCCACCGGAGCTCCTCATCGATGGCACGCTAGAGCTTATCGGCCCACCTCCACACAGCGATGAGGCGCCTAGCGCCTATGACCTTCCTTGCGAAGTACCCATCTTCGTACACCTCCTTGGCACAACAACATTCCCGCCCCCAAAAGCTCCGCCGCCTCATTTTTCCTGGTACTTGGCTTCCTCCTCCGCCATCTCCTTCTTGAATGCCACTTGCCTGGGTTTCTTAGCCGGCGACAGCGACTTCCACAGACAAAGATTGTACTGGCCCCAAACCCAATGCAAACTTGGGGGGTCTGGCGCATCCTCGTCAGGCGGCGCGTTGGGGTCCTCATCGCTACTAATTGAGTGAGCGTCCTTGGGGGGTGGCAACTCCTCGTCAGCGCGTGGGCAGACCGGCGGCACCATGGAAGAGAATTGAGAGAGAGAGAGAGATAGAGAGAGAGGGCGAGCGAGGGGAGGATGTAGATGAGAATGCAGGCGGGACGACGTGAGAAAGGTAGTATTTATTGGCGGCTGGAATATAGATCGACGGGGGAGTACACACGCCGGTCGCCGGAATTTACAAGTACTGTAGTTTGAATTACACATGATTCCCGCAGCAAAATCCGTGTGTGAACATAATAGCTGACTGTTTCCAATGCAGAACCGTGTTTGATTAATGATCCCCGGCACTCACCTACCAAACCTCAAGTTGTGAGATAGAGTGCCAATCGTGTGGGGGGCGGTTGTCTTGCCAGATCATTACATTTTCTTTTTTGAACACCAGATATTTACATCATCTGATGATTTTTTAAATCGCACACAAGTACAGAAAAATATGATTTTTCCAACCGTTATGGTTAGGCGTTGCATGTAGATGTAGTTCAAATTTGAATTACAGTCATTAAATCGTTAAAAAATCACTTAAATGTCTTTAAAAGGTCAAATGACCCCTTAAATTTTTCCAAATTTTCACATGATAGCTGTATTAGTGCACGTTAAACATAGAAACATATTTGAAGGCCGTAAGGGGAAGCTATCTCCCATTCGTCATCAAACATGCATTGTTCCCTCCTGGAACCACGAGCCTTCTAGTGTGCTGCACCGGTTTGTGGGTGTGTGTGTCCAAACTTACGTCAAACATGCCAACTTCTTTACCACATCATCTTGGTGGCAGGACATTACATCAACCAAGGTTTCATGTTTTTCTGATCATTTTTTATTTTTTGGAATTAAAATGCCATGTCACTCCATGCATAGTATGCATGTGTCCATGTCGTCAGACCAATATGTTCGAAAATTCCTTCTAATTTACTACACATGGAATTAACTCGCACATAAGTACATAGATATGATTTTTCAAACCGTTTTGGTTAGGCGTTGCATGTAGATGTAGGTCAAATTTGAATTCCGTTTAGTATATGGCTAGAAAATCACTTAAATGTCTTTAAATGGTCAAATGACCCCTAGAATTTTTTAAAATTTCACATTACAGTTGTAGTAGTGCATGTTAGACATAGAAAAAAATTGAAGGCCGTAAGAGGAAGCTATCTCCTGTTCGTCATCAAACATGCATTGTTCCCTCTCGGAACCACGAGCCTTCAAGTTTGTTGCTCTGGTTTGTGAGGGGGTGTGTCCAAACTTTTGTCAAAATGCCAATTTCTTTACCACATCCTCTTGATGGCATGACATTACATTAACAGGTAAATTTGAATAGCGGTCATTAAATGGCTAGAAATTCACTTTAATGTCTTTAATAGGTAAAATGACCCCTAGAATTTTCAAAAAAAAATCACATTACAGTTGTAGTAGTGCAGTTAGACATAGAAAAAAATTGAAGGCCGTAAGAGGAAGCCATCTCCCGGTTGTCATTAAACAAGCATTGTTCTCCCTCGGAGCCACAAGCCTTCTAGTGTGTTGCTCCGGTTTGTGAGGGGTGTGTGTCCAAACTTTCGTCAAACATGCCAATTTCTTTACCACATCCTCCTGATGGCATGACATTACATCAACCAAGGTTTGATGTTATTCTGATCATTTTTTTATTTTTTGGAATTAAAATGCCATGTCACTTCATGCATACGTATACACGTGTCCATGTCGTGAGACCAATAAGTTTGAAAATTTCTTCTAATTTACTGCACATGGAATTAACTCGCACACAACTACATAGATATGATTTTTCCAACTGTTTTGGTTAGGCATTGCATCTAGATGTAATTCAAATTTGAATCAAAGTCAATTAAATGGCTAGAGATTCATTTAAATTTCTTTGAAAGGTCTAATGACCCTTAGAATTTTCAAAAATTTCACATTACTGTTGTAGTAGGGCACGTTAGACGTAGAAAAATATTGAAGGCCCTAAGAGGAAGCTATCTCCCGTTCGTCATCAAACATGCATTGTTCCCTCTCGGAAGAACGAGCCTTCTAGTGTGTTGCTCCGGTTTTTGAGGGGTGTGTGTCCAAACTTTTGTCAAACATGCCAATTTCTTTACCACGGTATCTTGGTGGCATGACATTACATCAACCAGGGTTTCATGTTTTTCTGATCATTTTTTTATTTTTTGTAATTAAAATGCCATGTCACTCCACGCATACGTATGCATGTGTCCATTTGTGAGACCAATATATTTGAAAATTCCTTCTCATTTATAGCACATGGAATTAACTCACACACAAGTACATAGATATGATTTTTCATACCGTTTTGGTTAGGCGTTGCATGTAGATGTAGTTCAAATTTGAATTACAACCATTAAAGGCTAGAAATTCACTTACATGTCTTTAAAAGGTCAAATGACCCCTAGAATTTTCTAAAATTTCACATTATAGTTGTAGTAGTGCACGTTAGACATAGAAAAAAATTGAAGGCCGTAAGAGGAAGCTATCTCCCTTTCGTCATCAAACATGCATTGTTCCCTCTCGGTACCACGAGCCTTCTAGTGAGTTGCTCCGGTTTGTGAGGGGTATGTGTCCAAACTTTCGTAAAACATGCCAATTTCTTTACCGGATCATCTTGGCGGCATGACATTACATCCACCAAGGTTTCATGTTTTTCTGATCATTTTTTTATTTTTTGGAATTAAAATGCCATGTCACTCCATGCATATGTATGCATGTGTCCATGTTGTAAGACCAATATATTTGAAAATTCCTTCTAATTTACTACACATGGAATTAACTCGCATACAAGTACATAGATATGATTTTTCAAACCGTTTTGGTTAGGCGTTGCATGTTGATGTAGTTCAAATTTGAATTACGGTCATTAAATGGCTAGAAATTCACTTAAATGTCTTTACAGGTAAAATGACCCCTATAATTTTGAAAAATTTCACATTACAGTTGTAATAGTGAACGCTAGACGTAGAAAAAAAATTGAAGGCCATAAGAGGAAGCTATCTCCCGTTCTTCATCAAACATGCATTGTTCTCTCTCGGAGCCACAAGCCTTCTAGTGTGTTGCTCCGGTTTGTGAGGGGTCTGTGTCCAAACTATCGTCAAACATGCCAATTTCTTTACCACAATATCTTGGTGGCAGGACATTACATCAACCAAGGTTTCATGTTTTTCTGATCATTTTTTATTTTTTGGAATTAAAATGTCATGTCACTCCATACATACGTATGCATGTGTCCGTGTCGTGAGACCAATATGTTTGAAAATTCCTTCTAATTTATTGCACATGGAATTAACCCACACACAACTACAAAGATATGATTTTTCAAACCGTTTTGGTTAGGCGTTGCGTGTAGATGTAATTCAAATTTGAATTAAAGTCAATAAATGGCTAGAAATTCATTTAAATTTCTTTAAAAGGTCAAATAACCCCTTGGATTTTCAAAAATTTCACATTACAGTTGGAGTAGTGCACGTTAGACATAGAAAAAAATTGAAGGCTGTAAGAGGAAGCTATCTCCCGTTCGTCATCAAACATGCATTGTTCCCTCTCGGAACCACGATGCTTCTAGTGAGTTGCTCCGGTTTGTGAGGTTTGTGTGTCCAAACTTTCGTAAAACATGCCAATTTCTTTACCTCATCTTCTTGGTGGCATGACATTACATCAACAAAGTTTTCATTTGTATGATCATTTTCTTATTTTTTGGAATTAAAATGCCATGTCACTCCATGCATACGTATGCATGTGTCAATGTCGTGAGATCAATATGTTTGAAAAGTCCTTCTAATTTACTGCATATGGAATTAAATCGCACCCAAGTACATAGATATGATTTTTCAAACCGTTTTGGTTATGCGTTGCATGCAGATGTAGTTCAAATTTGAAATACAGTCATTAAATGGCTAGAAATTCACTTAAATATCTTTAAGAGGTAAAATGACCCCTAGAATTTTCAAAAAATTCTCATTGCAGTTGTAGTAGTGCATGTTAGACGTAGAAAAAAAATTGAAGGACGTAAGAGGAAGCTATCTCCCATTCGTCATCAAACATGCATTGTTCCCTCTCGGAACCACGAGCCTTCTAGTGTGTTGCTCCGGTTTATTAGGGGTGTGTGTCCAAACTTTCGTAAAACATGCCAATTTCTTTACCACATCATCTTGGTGGCATGATATTACATCAACCAAGGTTTCTTGTTTTTCTGACCATTTTTTATTTTTTGGAATTAAAATGCCATGTCACTCCATGCATACGTACGCATGTGTCCACGTCATGAGAACAGTATGTTTGAAAATTCCTTCCAATTTACTACACATGGAATTAAGGTGCACACAACTACATAGATATTATTTTTTAAACCATTTAGGTTAGGTGTTGCATGTAGATTTAATTCAATTTTGAATTACTGTCATTAAATGGCTAGAAATTCATTTAAATTTCTATAAAATGTCAAACAAACCCTAGAATTTTCAAAAAATTCACATTATAGTTGTAGTAGTGTATGTTAGACGTAGAAAAAAATTGAAGGCCATAAGAGGAAGCTATCTCCCGTTCGTCATCAAACATGCATTGTTCCCTCTCGGAACCACGAGCCTTCTAGTGAGTTGCTCCGGTTTGTGAGGGGTGTGTGTCCAAACTTTCATAAAACGTGACAATTTCATTACCACATCATCTTGGTGGCATGACATTACGTCAACCAAGGTTTCATGTTTTTCTCATCATTTTTCATTTTTTGGAATTAAAATGCCATGTCACTCCATGCATACGTATGCATGTATCCATTTCACGAGACCAATATGTTTGAAAATTCCTTCTAATTTACTGCACATGGAATTAACTCGCACACAACTACATAGATATGATTTTTGAAACCATTTTGGTTAGGCTTTTTATGTAGATGTAATTCAAATTTGAATTACAGTAATTAAATGGCTAGAAATTCATTTCAATTTCTTTAAAAGGTCAAATGACCCCTAGAATTTTCAAAAAATTCACATTACAGTTGGAGTAGTGCACGTTAGATGTAGAAAAAAAATTGAAGGCCGTAAGAGGAAGCTATCTCCTGTTCGTCATAAAAAATGCATAGTTCCCTCTCTGAACCACGAGCCTTCTAGTGTCCTGCTTCGGTTTGTGAGGGGTGTGTGTCCAAACTTTTTCCAAACATGCCAATTTCTTTACCACATCATCTTGGTGGCATGACATTACGTTAACTTCATGTTTTTCTGATCATTTTTTTATTTTTTGTAATTAAAATGCCATGTCACTCCATGCATACGTATATATGTGTCCATGTCGTGAGACCAATATATTTGAAAATTCCTTCTAATTTACTGGACATGGAATTAACCCACACACAAGTACATAGATATGATTTTTCATACCATTTTGGTTAGGTGTTGTATGTAGATGTAGTTCAAATTTGAACTTCGGTCATTAAATGGCTACGAATTCACTTAAATGTCTTTAAAAGGTCAAATGACCCCTAGAATTTTAAAAAAATCACATTACAGTTGTAGTAGTGCATGTTAGACGTAGAAAAAAATTGAAGGCCCTAAGAGGAAGCTATCTCCCGTTCGTCATCAAACATGCATTGTTCCCTGTCGGAACCACGAGCCTTCTAGTGAGTTGCTCCGGTTTGTGAGGGGTGTGTGTCCAAACTTTTGTAAAACATGCAAATTTCTTTACCACATCATCTTGGTGGCATGAAATTACATCAACCAAGATTTCATGTTTTTATGATCATTTTTTTTATTTTTTGGAATTAAAATGCCATGTCATTCCATGCATACGTATGCATGTGTCCATGTCGTGAGACCAATATGTTTGAAAATTCCTTCTAATTTACTGCACATGGAATTAACTCGCACACAACTACATGGATATGATTTTTCAAACCGTTTTGGTTAGGCGTTGCATGTAGATGTAGTTCAAATTTGAATTACGGCCATTAAATGGCTAGAAATTCACTTAAATTTCTTTAAAAGGTCAAATGACCCCTAAAATTTTGAAAAATTTCGCATTACAGTTTGATTAGTGCAGTTTTGACGTAGTAAAAAATTGAAGGCCGTAAGAGGATGCTATCTCCCATTCATCATCAAACATGCACTGTTCTCTCTCGGAGCCACGAGCCTTCTAGTGTGTTGCTCTCGTTTTGAGGGTTGTGTGTCCAAACTTTCGTCAAAGATGCTAATTTGTTTAGCACATCATCTTGGTGGCATGACATTACATCAACCATGGTTTTATGCTTTTCTGATAATTTTTTTTATTTTTTGGAATTAAAATGCCATGTCACTCCATGCATACGTATGCATGTGTCCATATCCTGAGACCAATATGTTTGAAAATTCCTTCTAATTTACTACACATGGACTTAAGTCACACACAACTACATAGATATGATTATTCAAACCGTTTTGTTTAGGTGTTGCATGTATTTGTAATTCAAATTTGAATTACAATCATTAAATGGGTAGAAATTCATTTAAATTTCTTTAAAAATGTCAAATGACCCCTCTGATTTTCAAAAATTTCACATTACAATTTTAGTAGTGCACGTTATACGTAGAAAAAAAATTGAAGGCCGTAAGAAGAAGCTATCTCCCGTTCATCATCAAACTTGCATTGTTCCCTCTCGGAACCACGAGCCTTCTAGTGTGTTGCTCCGGTTTGTGAGCGGTGTGTTTCCAAACTTTTGTCAAAATGCTAATTTCTTTACCACATCATCTTGGTGGTATGACATTACATCAACCAAGGTTTCATATTTTTCTGATCATTTTTTTATTTTTTGGAATTAAAATGACATGTCACTCCATGCAAATGTATGCATGTGTCCATGTCGTGAGACCAATATGTTTCAATATTCCTTCTAATTTAGTGCACATGGAATTATGTCGCACACAACTACATAGATATGATTTTCAAACCGTTTTGGTTAGGTGTTGCTTGTAGATGTAGTTCAAATTTGAATTACGGTCGTTAAATGGCTAGAAATTCACTTAAATGTCTTTAACGGGTAAAATGACCCTAAGAATTTTCAAAAATTTCACATTACAGTTGTAGTAGTGCACGTTAAATGTGGTAAAAAATTGAAGGCTGTAAGAGGAAGCTATCTCCCCTTCGTCATCAAACATGCATTGTTCTCTCTCAGAGCCACGAGCCTTGTAGTGTGTTGCTCCGGTTTGTGAGGGGGTGTGTCTAAACTTTCGTCAAACATGCTAATTTCTTTAACACATCATCTTGCTGGCATGACATTAGATCAACCAAGGTTTCATGTTTTTCAGATCATTTTTATTTTTTAGAATTAAAATGCCATATCACTCCATGCATACGTATGCATGTGTCCATGTCGTGAGACCAATATGTTTGAAAATTCCTTCTAATTTACTGCACATGGAATTATGTCCACAACTACATATATATGATTTTTCAAACCATTTTGGTTAGGTGTTGCATGTAGATATAATTCTAATTTGAATTACAGTCATTAAATGGCTAGAAATTCATTTAAATTTCTTTAAAACGTCAAATGGCCCCTAGAATTTTCAAAAATTTCACATTACAGTTGTAGTAGTGCACGTTAGACGTAGAAAAAATATTGAAGGCCGTAAGAGGAAGCTATCTCCCATTCATCATCAAACATGCATTGTTCCATCTCGGAACCACGAGCCTTCTAGTGTGTTGCATCGGTGTGTGAGGGTTGTGTATCCAAACTTTTGTCAAAATGCAAATTTCTTTACCACATCGTCTTGGTGGCATGACATTACATCAACCATGGTTTCATGTTTTTCTGATTTTTTTATTTTTCGTAATTAAAATGCCATGTCACTCCATGCATACGTATGCATGTGTCCATGTCGTGAGACCAATATATTTGAAAATTCCTTCTAATTTACTCCACATGGAGTTAACTCGCACACAAGTACATAGGTATGATTTTTCATACTGTTTTGGTTAGGAGTTGCATGTAGATGTAGTTCAAATTTGAATTACGGTCATTAAATGGCTAGAAATTCACTTAAATGTCTTTAACAGGTAAAATGACCCTTAGAATTTTCAAAAATTTCACATTACAGTTGTAGTAGTGCACGTTAGACGTAGAAAAAAATTGAAGGTCGTAACAGGAAGCTATCTCCCATTCGTCATCAAACATGCACTATTCTCTCTCGGAGCCGCGAGCCTTCTAGTGTGTTGCTCCGGTTTGTGAGGGGTGTGTGTCAAACTTTCGTAAACATGCTAATTTCTTCACCACATTATCTTGGTGGCATGAGATTACAGCAACCAAGGTTTCATGTTTTTCTGATCATTTTTTTTATTTTTTGGAATTAAATGCCATGTCACTCCATGCATACGTATGCATGTGTCCATGTCGTGAGACCAATATGTTTGAAAATTCCTTCTAATTTACTGCACATAGAATTATGCCGCACACAACTACATAGATATGATTTTTCAAAACGTTTTGGTTAGGTTTTGCTTGTAGATGTAGTTCAAATTTGAATTACGGTCATTAAATGGCTAGAAATTCAATTAAATGTCTTTAACGGGTAAAATGACCCCTAGAATTTTCAAAAATTTCACATTACAGTTGTAGTAGTACATGTTAGACGTAGAAAAAAATTGAAGGCTGTAAGAGGAAGCTATCTCCTGTACATCATCAAACATGCATTGTTCCCTCTCGGAACCACGAGCATTCTAGTTTATTGCTCCGGTTTGTGAGGGGTGTGTGTCCAAACTTTTGTCAAAATGCCAATTCTTTACCACATCATCTTGGTGGAATGACATTACATCAACCGAGGTTTCATGTTTTTCTGATAATTTTTCTATTTTTTGTAATTAAAATGCCATGTCACTCCATGCATACGTATGCATGTGTCCATGTCGTGAGACAAATATGTTTGAAAATTCCTTCTAATTTACTGAACATGGAATTATGTCACACACAACTACATAGATATGATTATTCAAACTGTTTTGGTTAGGTGTTGCATGTAGATGTAGTTCAAATTTGAATTACGGTCATTAAATGGCTAAAAATTCACTTAAATGTCTTTAACGGGTAAAATGATGTCACACCCTAGCTGGTCATGCATTAGAGTGTGTGCATCATGTTTAATTTTCCATTTAATTTGAATTAGGGATCTGTGAAACCCTCAGAATCATTTTGAAAATGATCCAAATAAAAATTTCTCCAAAAGGGTCCAAGAAAATGCTCATGTGGCTCTCTGAAAATATTGGACAGAGATAAAAAATCAAACCAATATTTTTAGGAGCTCATAGGTATTTATTTTGGGCTTTTGGAATTGATGCATAAATATTTGCATTGGAAATATATTAATTATATATATTAATATATGTCCAAATATTATGCCAATTATAAAGGAGCTCTGGAATAATATATCTAGCCCCTGCAAAAATTGGCATATGTTAAATAAATGATTTAATATATTATTTAAATCAAAACAAATGTCAGAAATTAGAAAACATAAAAGAAATAACAGGAGGAGCTTACCTGGGCTCCTCCCTGTGCGGCCCAGCCAGCTGGCCGGCCCAGCAAGCCAGCCCAGCCCACCACCGCCGTCGTCCTCCTGGCGCCAGTCGGCCAGGCGTGTGGTCGGCGCGCGCGCACGGCCGGAGCGCCACGCCACCAGCTCGTCTGCCTGCCTCCCCCGCCAGCGCGACGCCGCGGCGCTTCTTCTCGGTGCCGCCCCGATCCCCTGGCCTTATCCCCCTCTCTCTCCCATGCTGCTCCCTCTCTCTCTCTCACGGCCGAACACCACCGTCGCCGCCGTTCGCCATAGCAGCCATCTCCGGCCACCCCTCGCTCCCCCGACTAGCTCAGGAGCTCCGCCTCGACTCCCTCTTCCTCCCCACCGCTCCACGGGTCTCCGGAAGCCCTGCATCGCCGCCTACGTCGTCGTTCCCCTCTTCGGGCTCCGACCATCGTCGCCGTCGAATTCGTCGTCTCCAGCGCGTCCTCGAGCCCGCTAACCATCCCTGTAGCTCCGCGGTGAGCCCCCGGATCGTTTCCCCCTTCTCCCCTGGTCTCTCCCGACCTCTAGGCCCTAGACCCACCTTGGCCGAGAGCTCCACGCCGCCAGCGATGTCGCCGTCGTGGCCACGGTCACCGTAGCACCCAACCGAGCACACTATCGTGCTCTACACCTCACTAGGATCACGCAGCACACACTAACGCCTGCCCAAACCCTCTGCAACATCGATCCTGACCGCACCCGAACTCCGGCCGCCGCAGCCGAGCTCGCCGCCGTCAACTCCGGCCACCCCGAGCCCAACCACCACCACCAATAGTCGCGGCTCAACCTCAGCAACACGTAGATGCCTTCCGCCGTCCATTTGGTTGCCGGAATGGCAAAAAGCACTTTCGCCGCCGTCTCGGACCTCGCCGGCGTCATGTCGCCGGTGGGGTTTGACTTGTCCGACCTGGGGTTTGACCCCCCAGGGTCACTGACGCGTGGGCCCTGTCGGCCAGGTGGTTAGATTAGCGCTAACTACTGTTAGTCAACCCCCCCTGACACTGACAGTGGGCCCCAGCACCACTAATCCCTAATTAGGATTAATTTAATCCTGTTTAACCCCCCTGTCACTGACGTGTGGGCCCCACACGTCAGGTTTGACCTCAGCCAGCCACAGTTGACCACTGACGTCATGCTGACGTCATGCTGGCGCAATAATTATAATTTCTGGATTTAATTTAAATCAGGAAATTCCAGAATATTATTTAAACTTCAAAAATTCATAACTTTTATTCTGTAACTCCAAATTGGACAAATTATATATGAAAAATGATCAGAAAAATCCAATCTATCCATCTGTACTATTTTCATGCATGATCAAACAAGTTAAATTGATGTTTTAAGCAGAACAAGAAAAAGCACTTAAAGAGGCCATGTTTGAGTTTGAAATTTGAATCTTTGATTCAAATTTGTTCAAACCCTTCTGGTTTTAGTTGCATTAGCCCAACACACTCATCTTGCCATGTCTCATGCATGCATCATATTGTTGCACATTGTTTGGTGATGTTTGCGTGTCGATGTCCTTTGCGACAGGTTCTGCCCCCGAGGAGTACCGTGATTACCCTAACGAAGAATCATATCCGAGCATCGAACCATCAGGCAAGCAACCAACCATTTGATCATATCGATACAATCCCATGTTCTCGCTCCAGCTCTCTTTTACTGCATTAAGACAACGCGATTCAAACTGCTGTGTGCTACGGTAGTTGAACCCATTTCCTCTGCATGACCTGTCATTGCCACAGTAACTAGATGAAACCCACTAGCATGTGTAGGAGTTGATTGAGCCATATGTATGTGTTGTTCCTACCTTGCTATGCCTGCTATGCTTAGAGTCGTGTCAGGTCTGGTTCATCTGGGTGATGGGCTAGAGTGAAATGTTATGTCGGTAATGAGAGTGGTGTGGTGAACACGATTTGGTAAAGGTATCGATGAGAGGCCATGTAGGAGTACATGGTGGGTTGTTTCATTGAAGCCGACCTTAAGCACTGAGATCTGTATATGTGATTTAAGATACAGCTACTACCATGCATTGGGCCCTGAAATATGACCCCGCTCGACTTCTTATTCACCCTAGCTCTCTATCCAGGAGTTGCAAGTAGTTTCTGGTGTTTGTAGCCTACTGGAGGCCGTGGACAGCGCTGACCGTAGGGGTGGGCTGTGATGCGGTAGGTACGTGGCACGGTGTACCGAATACCCGTTAGGTATCTCGGGAACCCTGTTCACATCGTTTGGGGCCGTATGGGAAACCTCGGCCGGACTCCCTGCGGATGGAACCTGAATAGGCGATAAACCTGGACTAGAGGCTTAAGTGTTTAGGTAGGTCGTGGTCTACACCCACGTCGGCTTTCGCTTGAAGTCTGCCGAGCACATGTCGTGTGCAGACGCTAAGTGGTGGAAACATGTATGAAGAAGTACACCCCTGCAGGGTTAACATGATCTATTCGAATAGCCGCGTCCGTGGTAAAGGACTACTTGGTTGCCTATACAGTTCATAGACAAGTAAATGGAAACTACTAAAAGCCTCAAGATAAGTGTGAGTGCCGAGGATTGTTTTTCCGTAGGAAGACGGAGGTGGATCCTCGGTAGTGTATTGAAGTGGTGAGTAGTGGACTCGTGTGCGCAAAACCATTTCAAGTTGGAGTATCGTAGGATAGCCTAGCCAAGAGTCAAAGCTGGCTTGCTGCAATAACTCCACCAACCCTTCTTGATACTATGCATGTATGTAGGATCTGATGTAAGTCTTGCTGAGTACCTTTGTACTCATGTTGCTATAATCTACATTTTTACAGAAGACGCTGCAACCCCTTCTGATGGGTTCTATGTAGACGTTGACATCAACGAGTAGGCTAAAGACCCAGGTGGTGACCCTGAGCTTGTGAAGGACCACGTAGTATAGTTAGGCTTTCCAAGCCTCTTTTATTTTACTAGTTGTCTGTACTCAGACAAGTTACTTCCGCTGCTGGTATTGTATGACTGTATGACTTGTATGTTGGGTCGTGAGACCCGTACCTTTGTGTATGTTATGTATGGCTCCCTGAGCCCTAAATAAAGTACTTGTGTCATAGAGTCATGTTGTGATGCTTCGTTGTATTTGCACATATCGAGCATATTGTGTGTATGATTGAAATGCTTGGTATGTGTGGGATCTGACTATCTAGTTGTTTATCTTTAGTAGCCTCTCTTACCGGGAAATGTCTCCTAGTGTTACCGCTGAGCCATGGTAGCTTGCTACTGCTCTGGAACACTTAGGCTGGCCGGCATGTGTCCTTCTTCCTTCCTGTGTCTGTCCCTTCGGGGAAATGTCACGCTTTGAGTACCGGAGTCCTGTTAGCCCGCTACAGCCCGGTTTACCGGAGTCCTGCTAGCCCAGTGCTACAGCCCGGACCCACTTGCTGATGACCGACACGTTCGAAGCTGGGTCATGGATGCCTGTCCCTGTAAGTCTGTGCCACTTTGGGTTTACGACTAGTCATGTCATCCCGGGCTCTTTATCATATGGATGCTAGCGACACTATCATATACGTGAGCCAAAAGGCGCAAACGGTCCCGGGCAAAGGTAAGGCGACACCCGTGGGAACACCGTGCGTGAGGCCGCAAAGTGATATGAAGTGTTACCGGCTAGATCGATGTGACATCGAGTCGGGGTCCTGACAGCGTTGGTATCAGAGCCGGACTGCCTGTAGGTTCTCCAAGCCAAACTGGTCGATGTTGAGTCTAGAAATTCTTTAGTTATATGTAGGGGAATTGTTTGTGGGATGGAACGTAAGGCTCTTTTTACTCCTTATACCTTATGACTTTCTGATCTGAGTCAGTCCATTCTTCCACCGGGGGTTAAGGAATTAGGATCTGTTCTCTCTATCAGGATCACGAGTTATTAATCAGTAGTACCTTATAAGTTTGATGGTTACAAGCCTAGTTCAGTTCTACTACCACCTTATGTTGCCAGAATGGTTCAGAACTTTGATATGATGATGTTGAGTGTGTAAGAAATCCTTTGTCAAATGTCTCAAATCCTTCTTGAGCATTTACAGCTGTTATGCTGCCAAAATTTTGCTAGAAGTCCTAATGCCTTTGCATTATGATTGTGCTTTCAGATGGCCACTCGCGACCTCAATCAAGTGGTTCGCCTGACTCGATGCCTAGATGTACCCGGCCATACTGCTAAGTTGGTCAGGGTAATGACTGAGGCTGGATACCGCTGGTATCCTGAGTACACGGTCGAAGAGCAATTCCGGGACTTCAATCAAAGCCAGTATCTCTGCACTGTCAGGATATTTCCATCTTATCCTGGATCCACCGAGCCTCTTCACTGTTCCTATGGACTCGGGGTTACTATTGAGATGGCTGTGCAGGACGCCGCCTACTCTATGATGACCATTATGCGAGTCAGATCTGGTTTATTTTGGGACTCTGATTTCCGGTATATGCCAGGATCACTTCCGGGAGCACAAGGGTATCTCCAGGCTATCTATGCTGACTCCACTCAGGAGGATTCACGGACTCGCACCACTGCTGAGATGCTCGAGGATAAGGACCGTGAAAATCGGGCCTTGAGGTTAGAGCTCTTCAATACCCGTGCTGACCACTGGGCTACTTTGACTCGGTTCGCACCGGCGGTGCAAGCTGGATATTCAGATATGCGCGATCTCTATCCTGTGAGATCTGCTCTGCCAGACGTGATGGTTTGGCGTGATGTAGGAGGCATCACCCCACCTCGCGGTCCCCGCAGGCCACCGTTTGATGGTCCAAGGCCTCATCCTAGCCCCTATGGTCCACAAGCTCCGCGAGACCGTCTGTTTCCGGATGATCATGTTGAGCTTCCAGGCTATGGAGGTGACTTCTACGAGGACTACTACGGATCGGTCTGAGTTAGCGGTAGTATCACTAGTTCGCACTAGCTGTGTCGTCTATCGTCCCGCGTGACTCGTGGGATATGACCTAGTTGTACTCCTTCCGGAGGTGTAGAAAAATAATGTATAGGAGCTTGGAATGCCTCCGATGAGATGTAATCCTCTTATCACCGTAATAGTACTTTGTTTGGTCTTGTACTAAACCCTGTATGGTGTGTATGACGATGGAATAAAAGAAGCAGTTTCTGTATCTACCATGTCATACGGATGATCATCTTGCATTTCGAGTTATTCCTTAGATTCTATATCCTATGTCGGAATTTTATCATCCTGACTAAACCTTTGTCATGTTTACCTAGGATGGTCAACACGCGCACTAACCCTGCTCCTCAAGAGCAGGCCGAAGGCAGTGAAGTCAGGGATGCAAATCTGCCTCATCCTCCTTCACTAGCCGAGGTTATGATGGAAGCTGAGAGAAACAAGCGGGAGACCAACTGTTTGTTGGAGCGTATTGAACAGAATACAACACACCATCAGAGGGCTAACGTGGTGTCACTCAGTGATTTTATCAAATTGCATCCACCCACGTTTCACCACTCCGTCGAGCCTCTCGACGCTGATGACTGGCTTCGCAGTATCTCTCACAAACTGCGTTCCGCGCTGGTAGCGGAGGCTGACAAGGTCACCTTTGCTGCATATCATCTTGAAGGCCCCGCCAGTCTATGGTGGGAGAATTATGGAGCTATGCGCCCAGCGGGCCATGTCACTACTTGGGCTGAGTTCAGCGAGGCTTTCCGTGAACATCACATTCCGGAGGGTCTCATGGACCGTAAACGTGAAGAATTTTGCAGTTTCACCCAAGGCCGACTTTCTGTGGATGCCTATAGCAGGGAGTTTGGTAACCTCGCACGATATGCAACCGAGGAAGTTTCTACTGACGCCAAGAAGAAAGCAAGGTTCCGTAAGGGCCTTAGTCCTGAGCTTCGCCGCGACCTCCGTCTGCATGAGTGCACATCTTTTCAGAAACTTGTCAACAAAGCCATCAGTGCTGAAACTGGCCAGACTGACTATGACGCAACACGCAAGCATGGCCGTGACATGGGTTCCTCATCCGGTGCTGGTCCTCAGAAGCGCCGTGTGTGGGTGCCCAACACCGCCCTGCCACCCAGGTTCACACCGAGGCCATCTTTCTAGGCGCCTCGCCTCGTTCAACAGTCTGCACCGGCCAAGCCCTATGGGGGTCCAACCAATAATGCTCCTCCACGTACCAGTTCCGTGACTTGTTTCAAGTGTGGGGAATCTGGCCACTATATGCGTGAGTGTCCCCAGACCAACCCCAATCAATCTGCTAAAGCTGTTGGCCGTGGCAAGCCGACAGGAAAAATATTCCACGCCAAGCCGGTTACCGCTTCACGTGGTCATGTCAACTGTATCTCTGCCGAAGAAGCTCAAGAGGATCCCAACGTCGTTCTCGGTACGCTTCTTGTTAATTGCCACCCGGCATCTGTTCTTTTCGATACAGGAGCCTCTCATTCTTTTATATCTGAAAACTATGCTCGTTTGCACAACGTCGCATTCGGTGATATGCCAACCTCTATGGTAATTCAAACTCCGGGATCCAAATGGCAAACTTCTAGAGTAAGCCATGGAAATGAAATCCAAGTCGACAGACTTGTTTTCCTCGCGTCCTTGATAGCCCTTAAATCTTCAGATATTAATATCATTCTGGGTATGGACTGGATGGCAGCTCATCATGCCCAAATTGATTGCTTCTCTAGGACTGTTCAACTCACCCATCCTTCGGGGAAGATAGTCAATGTCTTGACCCGAATAGCCAAGCGACAATTATATTCTCTTAACGCCAGCCCTTTGCCAGACCTTGAGGACGTTCCGGTAGTCCGTGACTTCCCGGATGTCTTTCCAGAGGAATTGCCAGGTGTTCCACCTGACAGGGATGTTGAGTTCGTAATAGACCTCATTCCAGGAACCGTTCCGATTGCTAGAAGACCTTATAAGATGGCACCCTTAGAACTAGCCGAGCTTAAGAAACAACTCGATGAGTCCTTGAAAAAGGGTTTCATCCGACCTAGCTCATCTCCGTGGGCTTGCCCCGTCCTATTCGTCAAAAAGAAGGATGGTACGGACCGGATGGTTGTAGATTACCGACCTGTCAATTTGGTCACAATCAAGAACAAATATCCACTTCCCAGGATCAACGACCTGTATGATCAGCTCGCTGGATCCTCAGTCTTCTCCAAGATGGATTTGAGGTTGGGATACCATCAAATCAAAATCAGAAACGGGGACATTCCTAAAACGGCCTTTGTTACTCGTTATGGCCAATACGAGTACACCGTCATGTCCTTCGGTTTAACCAACGCTCCAGCCACCTTTTCTCGGTTAATGAACTCAATCTTCATGGAGTATTTGGATAAATTCGTCGTAGTTTATCTCGATGACATACTCATCTATTCCAAGAACGAGGAAGAACATGCCGAACATTTAAGGCTAGTGTTGAAGAAACTTCGAGAGCATCGCCTTTATGCCAAATTTTCTAAATGCGAATTCTGGTTGTCAGAAGTGACCTATCTGGGTCATGTAATATCTGGTAAAGGTATTGCTGTTAACCCTGAGCGAGTTCAAGCCGTCCTTAATTGGACTCCACCTGAATCGGTCAAGCAAGTTCGGAGTTTTCTGGGCTTAGCGAGCTATTGTCGTCGCTTTGTCGAGAACTTCTCCAAAGTTGCCAAACCTCTAACCGAACTCCTCAAGAAAGATAAGAAGTTCGAATGGACTCCACAATGTGAGCACAGCTTTCAGGAACTGAAAAGACACATGACCTCTGCTCCCGTACTGGTACCGCCAGACTTCTCCAAGGACTTTGTTATCTACTGCGACGCCTCGCGACAAGGACTAGGTTGCATTCTTATGCAAGATCGACACGTAATTGCTTACGCTTCACGGCAATTGCACCCACATGAGGAGAATTATCCTACTCATGATCTAGAGCTTGCAGCCGTAGTCTATGCACTTAAGACCTGGCGACATTACCTCCTCGGTAATCGTTGCGAAATATTCACTGATCACCAAAGCCTGAAGTACATTTTCACCCAACCGGATTTGAATCTCAGGCAGAGACGTTGGGTTGAATTGATCACAGACTTCGACTTAGGAATAACCTACACCCCAGGGAAAGCCAACGTCATGGCTGATGCGCTAAGTCGTAAATCTTATTGTAACAACCTGATGTTACAACAAAGTCAACCGCTTCTCCATGAGGAATTTCGGAAGCTTAACCTTCACATTGTTCCTCAAGGTTTTCTTTCCACCTTGGTAGCAAAACCTACTCTTACGGATCAAATCATTGCTGCCCAAAAGCGAGATAAGGGAATATCTAAAATCAAAGAGAACATTGCTAGCGGAGGTGCTAGTTGTTTCTCCACTAATGATCATGGTGTTGTGTACTTTGAGAACCGTCTAGTGGTTCCCAAGAACCAGCATCTACGGCAGTTGATCCTTAAGGAGGCTCATGAATCTCCTCTCACCATTCATCCCGGTAGCACTAAAATGTATCAGGACCTACGCCAGAGGTTCTGGTGGACTAGGATGAAGAGAGAAATTGCTCAGTATATTGCAAATTGCGACGTCTGTCGTCGTGTAAAAGCAGAGCATCAACGGCCTGCTGGCACCCTTCAACCCTTATCTATTCCTGAATGGAAATGGGATAAAATTAGTATGGATTTCATTACCGGTTTTCCCAGGACCAAGAGAGGGAATAATGCTATTTTCGTCGTGGTCGATCGTCTTTCCAAAGTAGCTCATTTCTTACCTGTTCGTGAGAGTATAACCGCTAGTCAGCTGGCAGATTTGTACATCTCCCGAATAGTGTCTCTCCATGGTGTTCCTTTGGAAATTAACTCGGATCGAGGAAGTCTTTTCACCTCTCAATTTTGGGAAAGTTTCCAAAATGCTATGGGAACCCGTCTCTCCTTTAGCACCGCTTTCCACCCTCAGTCAAGTGGTCAAGTGGAACGCGTCAACCAAATTCTAGAAGACATGCTTCGAGCCTCTGTTATCTCATTTGGAATGGATTGGGAGAAGTGCCTTCCATTTGCCGAATTCGCTTACAACAACAGCTATCAATCTAGCTTGGGTGAAGCCCCTTTTGAAGTTCTCTATGGACGACGATGTCAAACACCCCTTAACTGGTCAGAGACCGGGGAAAGACAATTCTTTGGCCCGGATATGATTCAGGAAGTAGAAGAACAAGTTCGTATCGTTCGTGAAAAGTTGAAAACAGCCCAATCTCGTCAAAAGAGTCAATATGACCGAAAACATAGGGCTATGACTTTCGAGGTTGACGAGAAGGCTTATCTTCGGGTCACCCCTCTGAAGGGAACCCATCGTTTCGGTATCAAAGGCAAATTGGCTCCTCGTTACATTGGACCTTTTCGCATTCTTGCCAAACGAGGAGAAGTTGCCTACCAGTTGGAACTACCTCCGCATCTCTCCAGAGTCCACGATGTCTTCCACGTTTCTCAACTCAGGTGTTGCTTCTCGGACCCTATCCGTGAAGTGGACCACGAAACGCTTGATCTCCAAGATAATCTTACATATCGAGAGTACCCCATTCGTATCCTCGATCAGGCCGAACGTACCACCCGACGTCATAATATCAAGTTCCTCAAAGTTCAGTGGTCTCATCATTCTGAGGATGAAGCAACTTGGGAAAGGGAGGATCGTCTTCGACTTGAATATCCCGCCTTCTTCCCGGAGGAACCCAAATCTCGGGACGAGATTCTTTTGAGTGGGGGTGAGTTGTCACACCCTAGCTGGTCATGCATTAGAGTGTGTGCATCATGTTTAATTTTCCATTTAATTTGAATTGGGGATCTGTGAAACCCTCAGAATCATTTTGAAAATGATCCAAATAAAAATTTCTCCAAAAGGGTCCAAGAAAATGCTCATGTGGCTCTCTGAAAATATTGGACAGAGATAAAAAATCAAACCAATATTTTTAGGAGCTCATAGGTATTTATTTTGGGCTTTTGGAATTGATGCATAAATATTTGCATTGGAAATATATTAATTATATATATTAATATATGTCCAAATATTATGCCAATTATAAAGGAGCTCTGGAATAATATATCTAGCCCCTGCAAAAATTGGCATA